>NW_028080118.1:600000-879748 GCF_014824575.4 Sturnira hondurensis | reverse complement strand
GTTTAAAGATGTCCTGGAGGTTCCTAAGCCTCTCCTCATTTTTTTGAATTCTCATTTCTTCATTCCTTTCTGGTGGGATGTTTTGTTCTTCCTTCTGGTCCATTCCATTGATTTGAGTCCCCGTTTCCTTTCCATCACTATTGGTTTCCTGTGCATCTCCCTTCATTTCAATTAGTTTAGCCTTCATATATTCCTCTAATTTGTGACTTTGTTCCTCTAATTTGTGACTATAATCTACCAGTTCTGTGAGCATCCTGATAAATAGTGTCCTGAATTGTGCTTCTGAGAGGCTGGCAATTTCTTGGTCGCTGAGAGTTATTGGCTTTTGGACTTTGAGTTCTTCTTGTGCCATCTTTCGGGTTGTTCGTGCCTGTTCCATAGCAGGATCAGAGCCCTAAAATGTTCACTAGAACAGGGCAACTAAGTCGCTGGGTTGTGACGTTGTCTGTGGGGGCGGGGTCAAAGAGCGACAATGGCTCTCACTGGTATTGTAGGGCAACTAAGTCGCTGGGTTGTGATGCTGTATGTGGGGGCGGGGTCAAAGAGGGACTATGGCATCCTGTCCGCCGCCTGCCGCCCCGGCCCTCACCGGTGCCGCAGTTGCTGCCGTCACCTGGCCCACGCGTGTCGTCCCACTGCTCGCGAGTGTGCCACCGCCGTCAGCCCTTGCCCCCTGGGGCCTGCGTGGTCTGTCTCACTGTGCGCGAATATGCGCCTGCGGTCTGCCCCGCACCCCAGCTGGTTCTCGTCTGCCTGCGCGCCTGGGTCGGGGGCCCTGTCCTGCCCGACCCTGCTCGCTGCTGGCTCCGCCCCTCTTACCGTCCCCGTTGAACGGTTAGATGTATTCGGACTTCCGTATAATTCAATTTTCTGTCCTTTGGTTGTGTCTTTGTTTCTCCAAACCTTTGTTGTATTCAAACTTGGTTGTGGGAGAAGGCACAGTGTTTCCACCTATGCCTCCATCTTGGCGGAAGTCCTCAGCAAAGCTATCATTTATAATGGAAGGGCAGATAAAGTGCTTCTCAGATAACGTGAAGTTAAAGGAGTTCATCATCACCAAGCCCTCATTATATGAAATGTTAAAGGGACTTATATAAGAAAAAGAAGATAAAAAATATGAACAGTGAAAGGACAGCAAACTCACAGTTATTAACAAACACACCTAAAACAAAAGCAAACTAAGCAAACAACTAGAACAGGAACAGAATCACAAAAATGGAGATCACATGGAGTGTTACTGATTTACTGATCACTCATTTACTAATGGGCACTTAGGTTTATGGTACATTTACACAATGGAATACTATGCAGCAGAGAAAAAGAAGGAGCGCCTACCCTTTGCAACAGCATGGATGGAACTGGAGAGCATTATACTAAGGAAAATAAGCCAGGTGGTGAGGGAGAAATACCATATAATCTCAACTTTAACTGGAACATAATCAACAAAAGATAAAAGCAAACAAAATATAACAAGAGGCATTGAAATTAAGAACAATCTAACAATAGCCAGAGGGGAATAGGGAGGTGAGTGTGGGGAGAAGGGTTTTCAGGTACTACTATAAAGGACACATGGAGAAAACCAAGGGGGAGGGTGGAAGCAAAGGACGAGGGTGGGTTTGGCTGGGGTGGGGGGGAGTGGTGGGGGAAAAATGCAGACAACTGTACTTGAACAATAATAAAATAATTTTTAAAAAGGACATTATGCTTTCAAAATAAATGCACACTAATAAAATTTCTAATTAAGGTTTAGTGGCCAAGTTCCCTCATGCACAATTTTCAGAAAGTATAATATTGAAATCAATATAGCAGATTGGTGGTAGTTAAGGTGTGTGATTCTCAGAGTCAGAAAGCCTGGATGAATAGCCACATTCTGCCATTTTCTACATGGTGACCAAGTTACTGAAGTTACTTGGTTACCAAGTTATGACCATGTACCTATTTTCTCATCTAGAAAATGGAGGCAATAATAGTACCTACCTCATAGTGTGGTTAGGATGATTAAGTGAGCTAATGCAGGTAAAGCACTCAGAACAGTGCATGGTACAGTGTAAGTTCATGTGTTTGCAATATTCATTTTAAAACTTAATTTAACAGGTATCGTTAATGGCTATATTAATCATCTATCATTGCATAACAAACTGCCACAATTTCACAGCTTAAAACAAGTCCTATATATTTTCTCACTATTTCTGTAGGTCAAAACTATGAAGCAGATCCTCTGTTCATAGTTTTGCACAGGCTACGGTGAAGCTGTCAACCAGAGCTTGGTTCTCTTCTGTAGGTTCTGGGGAAAGAATTGCTTGCAAGATCACATTTTTGTTGACAAGATTCATTTCTTTGTGGTCTGTGGGACTCAGAGCCCCGATTTCTAGCTAGCTTTTGGCCAGAGGCCACCCTAAGTTCTGACAGACGTAGGTAGGCCTAGGAGGAATGGAAAATCACCAGGCAGGAAACCTGTGCCATGGGAAACTGTAGCCTGGGAAAATGCCTACCTGGGAACTGCCTGCAGACCATTCCCAGGACAAACAGATGCTTGGCTAAGACTGGGGTCTGGGGTTGGCCTATCTGGCATAACAGGATGCAGCTTTAACTTGAGCCTGACAAGATGTATCAAGAACAATGGTCAGCAGAAATGGCACCCAGCAACCAGCTCTAGCCTATCAGACTCTGACACCACAACCAGTTACCCCTCGAGGGTTTTGTGCTTAAAAACCCTGCCCTAAGAACAACCGAGTGAGTCCTAACCTCCCTTGGTTGGCGCCACTTTTTCCTCTTATTCCCGACTAGTAAACCCTTCTCTTTAGCTCACTGCTCGCTTCTGCTTTCTTGAGCGACTCTGACCTAACAAGTTCCTTGCTACACGGGCTTCCTCAGAATGGCAACTTGCTTCATCAAAGCCAGAAAGGTAGAGAGTCAGCTAGAAAGACAGAGGTTAAAATCTCTAGTAACCTAATCACAGGTGATATCTTATCACCTTTGCCTTAATAAAGTCACTTAAGCCAGCCCACACTGAAGGGAGGGGGTAGCTACCTACGCAGGGATCACTGGAGGCCATCTTACAGTCTGTCAAACACAATGTCTTAAAAAGAAAATAAAACGAAGCAGAGATGTTTCAAAATATTCATGCTGTAGTCAGCTTACTCAGATTTACATGCTGAGTGACCTGGGCAGGTTAACCCCAGGAGTCTTTCTTCATCTTTAACATGAAATAGTAATAGTATTTGGGAGATACTTTGGGAAGGATAAAATGTGAATATTTACATAGCTATCATTTCTTGCATTTAGTAAGTGCTAAATAAATATTATCCTAAAGGTAGCAAAATAGATGTTTAGTTTAAATAGTGCATTCTACATATTATTGCTAAGCAGATAATCAGGTAGGGCTTGAAAATAAATGAACATAAACAAAAGACCATCACAAGATTGTTATTCTACTCTCCTCTGTTAATTATAATAATTTGGAAGTGTCACTTCTATATAGACCCTCAGGGAGGGTATGGTGTTTTATTAAGGCATGTCTATGCTCAGAACCAGATTAACAATGACAATTAGAGTTGAACTCCACACATCAGCTATGTCTCAACTCCAATACAGCCATGGCATCTGCTATGCATGCATAAATTAAGACTTTTAATTGCATTACTACTACATTTTCTTGATTTCACTAAATATGATTCACTATGCCATTATTGCAATCTTTCTATGGACCAGTACTTTTGCTGGTCACTTGGGGACACAGTTCCTGACTTCAAATAGCTTAGAGTCTCTATGGAGAGAAAGATAAATATGGAATAATAATTAAGGCGTGATGTTCCACGCCTGTGGTAGAAGTTCCCATAGGATAACATGGGAACACAGAGGAGGAGAAATAATGGAAATTAGATGAGTCAGTAAAGGCTTCCTGGACACAGTGATACCTGACTTGAGGCTTGAAGGAGGGGCAAGGAAGGCCCTTCTCAGCAGGGAATACAAGAAGTGACATAGGAATGTTCTCTGCTCTCAGTGTCACAGTCCTGCAGGGGAGACAAACTCACAAAAAGCTAATGAGAACACAGCGTGAAGAAATGCTGCGGGAGCAAAGGAAAGCAGGTTCTGTCAAGAATAGAGGGTGGTCACCAAAGGCTTCGCAGAGGAGATAGCTGAGCCAGACCTTAAGGATGGGAAACGGTATTGGTGTGTGTTTGGTCTTCTCCAAGTTTTCTCCATTGCTACTTCCAGTGTTAGGTGAAAATTTCCAGGTTGGGATCAATTTATTTTTTGTGTGTTACCCTTTATTATCCACATGTAACTAAAGAAACACCTAACTGGAAATTAGAACACTAGAACTATCTACTTGCTTTATATCTCGGCTGTTAACCAACTTAAGCATTATCCTTTTGCTGCATGTCCATATACTGCCTGAATACTGGTCGTATTAATATTAATGAGGATAATAGCCCAGCCTTTGTATAATGTGTTCCAGTTTAGAAACCACATTTTATAGATATTACATTTACATGTTAATTATATTTCAGACATATAGAAAAATACAGTAAACAACAAAATACCTACCTATAATCATGCCACCCAATTAACTGGATGTTAGTGTTTTGCCTTATATGCTTTCACTCTCTTTCTCTCTCTAAGAAATAATGTATTAGAAATACAGCAAAAACTCATATGGCCTATCAGTTCTCTACTCATACCTCTCCTTCAGTAACCTGCAGTGTCCTGCAGTTGCCATGCATCACTTTTTTTGTGTAGATATACAATGTAAATAATATATTATATTGTTTTATGTATTCTTTAAAAAATTAAACTCATTGGTGCATGTTTACCCTTTTGGACCTCATTTTCCCACGCAACATTGTTTTTAAAATGTGCCC
The DNA here is from genome assembly GCF_014824575.4 of Sturnira hondurensis. Taxonomy (NCBI): domain Eukaryota; kingdom Metazoa; phylum Chordata; class Mammalia; order Chiroptera; family Phyllostomidae; genus Sturnira; species Sturnira hondurensis. The sequence continues at coordinate 874,883 of NW_028080118.1, read as the reverse complement.
TGGCCCTGGCTGGTGTAGCTCAGTGGATTGAGCACGGGCCTAGGAACCAAAGGATCACGGTTCCATTCCCAGTCAGGGCACATGCCTGGGTTGCAGGCCAGTTCCCAGCAGGGGACTCAAAAGAGGCAACCATACATTGATATTTCTCTCCCTCTCTCCTTCCCTTCCCCTCTAAAGAGAAATAAATAAAAATCTTTTAAAAATCTTGAAAAATATGCCCTGGCTGGTGTAGCCCAGTAGATTGAGCACCAGCCTGTGAACCAAAGGGTCACTGGTTTGATTCCCAGTCAGGGCACATGCCTAGGTTTTGAGCCAGGTCCCCAGTAGGGGGCATGGGAAGAGGCAACCTCACATTGATGTTTCTTTCCTGTTCTTTCTTCCTTCCTTCCCCTCCGTCTAAAAATAAATAAATAAAATATTTTAAAAAATGTATTCATGTTGATGTTGCCCTAGTTATTGCTCTAGTCCATACATTTTAACAACTATATAGCATTCTACTATATGACTAAATCACAGCTTGTTTATACATCCCCCAACTGAGGTATTAGGTTATTTCTATTTTTTCACTTTATTTTATATTTTGCTATTACAAAAAATACTGAAGAAAATGTTCCTGTACATGTTTCTTTGTGCCCATTTCTGAAGGTTTCAGTAAAGAGTACTCAGAAATTGTAACTCTCTAGTACAATTTCAATATTCCAGAATTACTGTGTCATAAGACACATGAACTTTGAAATTAACTAGATTTCACCACATTGCTCTGCAAAACATTTGCTCTGTTCTGAGCACATGACATGTATTAACTGGTATTCTCACAACAACCATAGGAAGCAAATGATGTTATACTTCTTCCTACAGAGAGGACACTGAAGCTAAGAGAAGTGAACTGACTTGCCCGAGGCCACACAGCTAGCAAGGAACAGAGCTCGTATTTGAATAGAGGCAATCTTGTTTCAATAGTCATGCTTTTAACCGCTCTACTCTTCTGTCTCCTATTCCAACCCACTATTGTTTTACTTTACACTTCTCCCATTACTAACGAGGTGGAACATCCTTTATAGCTTTTTTCAGAAACACTAAGGACTATGGAAGCAGTGACTATTTTTTTAAAAATCCATGGCCCACCCACAAAGGCAATGAGCTTTCAGAGATGCCAGGGGCCTGGCCCTTGGCCTCCATGACAACATGAGGTTTAGAAAACTACTGCAATTGATAGGCTGATTAGGACGAGGAACATTTTAAAATCCGTTTTCTTTTTAGTAAAGAAATATACAGGGTCTGGTACAAATAACACTCCTTTTTATTACAAAATCATAAGCATGTAATTTATAATATAACAATATCACAGTCAAGCACACCATATGACATTTTAGGTGAAATGTTTAAATTAAAACTATAAATGATTACACTTATATTATTACCCTACCAACCACACCAAAGCAGGCGTTATTTCTGTCGGACCCTGTATATGCACATTGTTTAAAGAGACAACTGGATTTATGAATCTACTTAAAGAAAGCAATAACAATTTCCTCCAGGCATCTTAGGGAGCCAGCAAGCACAGAAGTGTCACAGAATGATGGGCACATCTCAGAAGAACATAGAAGCCAGTGGGGTCTCCATGGCAAAATGAAAAATAATTTGTTAATCAAAATAAGTAATGATAGTAATATAGTACAGTGCATTAAAGAAAATAAGAACACATGAGTCTATACTGATATTAATTAATAATGTAGTTAATTAATTATTGGGTGAGAAGGAAATGTTCTCCCTTAGAATCAATGCAAACTAATAAATCTAGAAGGAATGGTGGAGTTAGAAAATCATCAATGGATGGTAGAACTAGTGGGTGAAAGTTTTATGAGGGAAAGCACATTTATGTAATACCAAAGTAGTTCCCCACAATTACTTAACAATTACAAGAGGAAAATAGTAACTGTACAGTGGAGGAACCTGGTGGTTACTACCTGTCTTAGTCTGTTTGGGCTGCTATAACCAAATACCATAGGCTGGTGGATTATTAACAACAAAACTTTATTTCCCACACTTCTGGAGGCTAGGGAGTCTAAGATCATTACTCTGCTAGATATGGTGTCTGGTGAGTGCCTGCTTCTTCACAGATGGCCTTCTTCTCACTATAAGCTCACATGGCAGAAGGAGCAGGGATCTCTCTGGGGATTCTTTTATAAGGGCACTAATCCTAACTATGAGGGCACCACCTTCATGACCTATCACTTACCAAAGGTCCCACCACCACTAATACCATCACTTCACAGGTTAGGGTTACAACACATAAGTTTGGGAAAGAGGGTGGACACAAACACTCAGATTATGACATACCTAAACCAAATGATCAGAGCCAACAGCAGCAATATTGACACAACTGACATCATGTACCTCCTGACTTGACAATCTGATAAGGACACAGTCTCACTTTTATTATTCTTGCTGATCTAACCATTTGGAAATAGAAAAATGCAAATTTAGACACAATGTACAAACAACTGGCCTATATTTTTCAAATACAGAATAGGGCAAAAGTAGGTTTACAGTTCAGTATGTAAAACACAGAGTTTATTCTTATGTTATTATTTTCCATAGAAACAACTATAAACCTACTTTTGCCCCACTCTGTATTCTAAGGTCAAAAAAAAAGAGAAACTGAGAAAGAGTTGAAGATTAAAGGAGATTAAGAAGACATGAAAGCTAAACGCAATGCATATCCTAGATCAGATCTAGGACCCAGAAAACATGAATTCTAAAGAACACTCCTGGGACCCTGGCTGGTGTAGCTCAGTGGATTGAGCGCGGGCCTGTGCATCAGACAATCGAGGTTCGATTCCCAGTAAAGGCACATTCCTGGGTTGCAGGCCAGTTCCCAGCAGGGGATACACAAGAAGCAACCATACATTGATGTTTCTCTTCCTCTCTCCTTCCCTTTCCCTCTAAAGATAAATAAATAAAATATTTTTTAAAAAAGAACAGTACTGGGGGCAGGAGCATAAAATGGAGTGAACAATAGCCTCTTCAACAAATGGTGTTGGAAGTCTAGACAAGTACATGCAAAAAAATGAAACTAGACCACCAACTTACACCATACACCAAAATAAACTCAAGATGGGTAAAAGACTTACATATAAGTCATAACACCATAAGAGCCCTAGAGGAGAACATAGGCAGGAAAATCTCAGATATCCCATGCAGCAATATTTTCACCAATACATGCCCTAGGGCAAGGGTATCAAACTCATTTTCATTGGGGGCCACATCAGCCTCGAGGTTGCCTTCAAAGGGCTGAATGTAACTTTAGGATTGTATAAATGTAACTACTCCTTAAGTAGAGGCCAAGAGCTTGGCACTGCCGCCTGGTAGAAACAAGGTGCTAGACCAGATAGAACAAGGTAGAGGGCCGGATTCGGCCCATGGGCCTTGTGCTTGCCACCTGTGTCCTAGGGCGAGGGATTTAAAGGAAAGAATAAATAAATGGGACTACATCAAATTAAAAGGCTTCTGTATAGCTAAAGAAAACATCAATGAATGAAAAGGGAACTAACTGTATGGGAAAACATGTTTGCCAATGATACCCCGGGAAAGGGTTTGATCTCCAAAATATATAAAGAACTCAGACAACATTCCTCTAAGAAGACAAGTGACCCAATTAAAAAATGGGAAAAGAACTTGAACAGACACTTCTCCAAGGAGGACACACAGAGGGCCCAGAGATATATGAAAGGATGCTCACTATCACTACCCTTCGGAGAGATGCAAATTAAAACCAAAAAGAGATACCACTTCACACTGGTCAGAATGGCCATCATATCTAAACCAACAAAGAACAAGTGTTGGAGAGCCTGTAGAGAAAAGGGAACCCTAGTGCACTGTTGGTGGGATTGCAGACTGGTACAACCACTATGGAGAAAAATAAGGAATTTCTTCAAAAAACTAAAGATAGATCTGCCTTTTGACCCAGTGATCCCTAAGAATCTTGAAACACCAATTCAAAAGAACCTATGCACCCCAATGTTCATAGCAGCACAATTTATAATAGCCAAGTGCTGGAAGCAACCTAAATGCCCTTCAGTAAATGAGAAGATAAAAAAACTGATGTACATTTACAAAATGGAATACTATGCAGCAGAAGAAAGAAGGAGCTCCTACCCTTCGTGACAGCATGGATGGATTTGGAAAGCATTATAAGTGAAATAAGCCACTTGGTGAAAGACAAATACCATATGATCTCACCTACAAGTGGAACCTAATCAGCAAAACAAACAAGCAAGCAAAATCGAACCAGAGACATGGAAATAAAGAACAAACTGACAGTGATCAGAGGAGATGGGGGAGAGAGGGATAATGGGGGAAAGATGAGGAAGGGGCAAGTCAAGAAACATGAAAAGAGGACTCATGGACACAGATGATGGGGTGGAGAGTGACTGTGGTGGGGTAGGGCAGAGGAGAGCAGTGGGGAAAAAGGTGGGACAACTGTGACTGAACAACAATAATCTTTAAAAAAGAATACTATTGGGATAATTTTTAAAATTTGAATGTGAATTATGGTTTAAATAATAGTATTATTTCAATGCCACATTTTCTGGGTTTTATAATCATACTGTGGTTGTATAGTGAATATCCTGTTGTTAGGAAACAGAGCTTGAAGTATTTAGGAATAAATAGACGTGATGTCTTTATTACTTTTAAATGGCTCATGGGGGAGATATAGAATGATAAAATAACTGTCCCTCACACACAGACTGACTACAACAGGGAGCACGTCTGACCAAACAGTGTATCTAGTCAACCAATTAGTTTAGAGGGAGAAGTGGCTTGAGGTGAAAATATATACAGATTATTGGGAAGTGGCCAATGGCTAGCCATCTATCAAGGGTCTGGAAGGAAAAGGACTAGAAGATCAGAGACAAGTAGTTCTGCATAGAGGCATGTAGATGGATATATGGGAATAGGTATGAATAGGCACCATCGAAATGGCACTGAACAACCAAACAGACAAAATAGCTTTGCCAGTTAACATTAGCTAAACATTGTCACCACCTACTCCAGATGGATGCATGCATGGTATGGTCATGCTGGCAAAGACAGAAGCTACACATGGGTCCAGCAGCATTAACTCCTACTTAAGAAATCCAATCTAGTGTTGCTACTTCTGAACACCCAACTTGTCTGTAATGCAGACCAACACTGTATGGCACTATTCCTTGAAAGACATAATGGCCACTGATGGCAAGTTACTATATTGGGTTCTTTTATCCTGGAAGGGCCAAGAAGTTGATTCTCACAGAGATAGATAATTATTCAGGCGTGAGTTTGCCTTTCCTCCTTGCAGTACCTTAGCCGGCATCACTGTCTGTGGTCTGATGGAATTCGTGATCCATAGTCCTGACTGCTGACATGGCATAGCATCTGACCATACTACCCCCTTGTAGCAAAAGAGGTGCAGGAGTGGGTCAGTGACAGTGGGGTCCACTGGCCATACCAGATACCACATCATGCAGAGGACAGATTGGGAAAAACACTCTAAAAATAAAGAGCAAACCTTGAAGGTATAGTGTATTTGTTAAATCACAGACCTCTTTGTGGTGTTGTACTCTATTATTAGGTATACATGAATCCAGGAATCACGGAGTAGAAGCAGGAGTGGCCCCAAATACCTCTACTCCTAAAGACTCACTGGGAGACTCATCTCCAGTCTCTGCAAAGCTGGAAGTCCTGTTCCCTAAAGGAGGCACATGCTTTGCAGGGAACACGGCAAGAGTCCCAAAGGACTATCAGATACAAGTCAGAGCTGATTCCGGAACACTTTGCATTCTTTGTGCCCAGGGACCAGAGAGTGAGAGGAGTCACCGTCCTGGCAAGCATAACAGATCCTGGTGTTCTGGAGGAGGCAGAGTGACCTTTACAAAATGGCAGCATGGAGGAATTGTGTGTGGATCCCAGGTGACCCTAATGGGTACCTCCTGGTACTTCCTCTCCCCACCGTAACTGTGAGTGGAGAAGTACTGTAATCCCAGACAGAGAGGGTCTCACACCACTCAGAAATGAATGTTGGGGTACTACCACCAGTTAAGGACTAAGACCTGCTGAAGAAACAGCTGGGGGCAAGGTGAATTTAGAAAGGATAGTGGAGGAGAGAGAATGAGTGTCAGTTGTGGCCCTAAGACCAACAGCAATAACTGGTGTTATTATCCATTTGACTGACCACCTTCTTCTAAGCTTCCCCTTAGAAAGAAATGCCGACGGGAAGTGCACAGAAGCTTCTCCACTAACCTGGGTGGAGAAGCAGACCTTGGATCCTGGAGGTGGATGGCAGTGAACATAAGAACACACCACATGTATCTCCTACTACAGGGCCCAAGGCCCTCAGCTGCTACACTGTGAAATCTAGGGGAGGTTGTTGTGCCAAGGCCGCACCTCCAGTTAGCCACTCCCCAACAATGACTGAGTGGGAGATATAGGACTCCTTTGTCAGCTGACCTTGGCTCAAAGGCTTTCTGAAGGCAGGGAATGCCTAAGACTAGTGGCAATCCAGGATACTTCCACCCAGGCTTTGCTCTTTGTCTCCTGCATCCAAAGTCAGAATCACATTGCAGTCTGACTACTCTCTCAGACTCTCCATACACCCTTCTTATTTCCTTTCACACAAGCATGTCCTAAATAAAATCCTTGCACATCTAAACCCACATTGGCATCTGTTTTTCAAAGGATCTGGACTAACATGGTGGGAAAATGTAGATAACAGATAAATCTTGCAGATGGGCCTATCAGAGTTCTTTTATTATTATTTTTAAAAAGACTAAAAAATTTGAGAGGGAAGGGAGGGAGAAAAAGAGGGAGAAAAACATCAATGTGTGGTTGCCTCTCGTGCGCTCCCCCTACTGGGGGCCTGACCTTGCCCGAGACCCGGGCATGTGTCCTGACAAGGAATCAAACCGGTGACCTTTTGGTTTACAGGCCTGTGCTCAATCCACTGAGCCACACCAGCCAGGGATCTTTTACTATTCTTGTAACCCTTCTTTAAGGTTACAATTATATCAAAATAAAAGTTATAAATAAGTGACCCCCACATGTCTAAAGGCAGTTATAATTTTAAAAAAGTCAATCCAATATGGACCCTTTCTTTGTCCATAGATGAGAATTCAAATATGACTACAGTACTCAGATGATAGAAGTGCTTTTTCTCATTTTATCCTCCTGAATTTTAGGATTTGACTTGAGACTACCCACCTTAATATTACTATTCTCACATGAAAATGTTTCTCTCTACCTTCTCCCTCCAGTTAATCCCAGATAAAACAGTTTTTTAAAGTATTTTTATTTATTTTTAGAGAGAGAGGAAGGGAAGGAGAAAGAGATGAAGAGAAACATCAATATGTGGTTGCCTCTCATGCACCCCGTACTGGGGACCTGGCCCACAATCCAGACATGTCCCCTGACTGGGAGTCGAACCAGTGACCCTTTGGTTCGCAGGCCTGTGCTCAATCCACTGAGCTACACCAGCCAGGAAAAGTATTTCTTAATGTCAGCACTGGGGCTGAAAGCCCCCATCGTCTTTTAAGCCATTGACAGAGAAAGCAGCTTTTACATGGAATTTACCTAGTCACATGCCCAGCCCCATGTTTCTCTTCTTACTTCTAGGAGCTAATACTTGCTGATATTTACATAGCAATTCCCTTTTCTTTCTTTGCTGGTCTGTTTCTGCAGTGTCACTATTTCAGTGGATATGTGGAGTAAACAGAAGGCCCTATCAGTTGTTTCCTTCCACTAAGGTTTTTGCCTGTTGTCAGAGATGACTGCATTGACCATGAGAAAGATAGTGTTTAGGACTTCCGCCAAGATGGAGGCATAGGTGGAAACACTGTGCCTTCTCCCACAACCAAGTTTCAATACAACAAAAGTTTTGGAGAACTAAGACACACCCAGAGACCAGAAAATGGAATTATACGGAAGTCCGACAGCTACAAACCGTTCAATGAGGACGGTAAGAGAGGCGGAGCCAGCAGCGGAGCTGGGTCGGGCAGGACAGACCTAGGAGCGCAGGCAGCCCAGAACTAGTCGGGGTGCGGGGCAGACTGACCAAGGTCACACATTCACGCGCAGTGAGACGGACCACGCAGGCCCCAGGGGGCGAACCCAGGGGTGGAGGGCTGACAGCGGTGACACACTCGCGTGCAGTGGAGTGAGGCGCGTGGGCCTGGTGACGGTGGTGGCTGCGGTGCCTGTGGGGGTCGCGGCAGCAGGCGGCGGAGGGAAGCCATTGTCCCTCTTTGACCCCGCCCCCACATACAACGTCACAACCCAGCGACTGAGTTGCCCTGCTCTGGTGAAAACCTAGGGCTCTGATCCTGCTACTTAACAGGCACGAACAGCCCAAAAGATGGCCCAAGAAGAACTCAAAGTCCCAGAGCCGATAACTCTAAGCAACCAACAGATTGCCAGGCTCTCAGAAGCCCAATTTAAGACACTATTTATCAGGATGCTCACAGAATTGGTAGAGTACAGTCACAAATTAGAGGAACATATGAAGGCTAAAGTAATTGAAATGAAGGGAGATGTCCAGGAAACCAATATCGATGGAAAGGAAACTGGGACTCAAATCAATGGAATGGACCAGAAGGAAGAACGGAACATCCGACCAGAAAGGAATGAAGAAATGAGAATTCAAAAAAATGAGGAGAGGCTTAGGAACCTCCAGGACATCTTTAAACGTTCCAACATCCGGATTATAGGGGTACCAGAAGGGGGAAAGAAACAGCCACGAGTGGAAAACTTATTTGAACAAATAATAAAGGAGAACTTCCCCAGTCTGGCAAAGGAAATAGACTTCCAGGAAATCCAGGAAGCTCAGAGAGTCCCAAAGAAGTTGGACCCAAGAAGGAACACACCAAGGCACATCATAATTACATTAGCCAAGACTAAAATGAAGGAGAGAATCCTAGAAGCAGCAAGGGATAAGGGGACAGTCACCTACAAAGGAGTACCCATCAGACTGTCAGCGGATTTCTCAAAAGAGACCTTACAGGCAAGAAGGGGCTGGAAAGAAGTATTCCAAGTCATGAAATCCAAAGACCTACAGCCAAGATTGCTTTATCCAGCAAAACTTTCATTTAGAATGGAAGGACAGATAAAGTGCTTCTCAGATAAGGTCAAGTTCAAGGAGTTCATCAGCACCAAGCCCTTATTATATGAAATGCTAAAGGGACTTATCTAAGAAAAAGAAGATGAAAAATAGGAACAGTGAAAGGACAGCAAACTCACAGTTATTAACAACCACACCTAAAACAAAAGCAAACCCAGAGGACAGCTAGATCAGGAGCGGAACCATAGAAATGAAGACCACATGGAGGGTTAGCAACAGGGGAGTGGGAGAAGAGGGGAGAAGGTACAGAAAATAGCGTAGATGGTAGGTAGAAAATAGATAGGGGGGAGGGTGAGAATAGTGGGGGAAATATAGAATCTAAAGAAATTGAGACACGTGGTTATAAACTAAAGGGGGGAGAATAGTGGGGAAGGGAGTGTGCAGGTGGAGGGGAATAAAGGGGGGGAATAGAACAACTGTAATGGTATAATCAATAAAATATATTTAAAAAAAAGAAAGATAGTGTTTATTTTCCTGTTCCAAGTCAAACAAACAAGCCAAAACTCTGGTACGGATGGTCTTTCAACTTAAATGAACTGTTTAAAATCTCAAGTATTTTGAGCTTGAATGGAGTAATCATTAAATACATGGTAAAAAAAAAACCTTAAAAGACTGAGGACTGAAAAGGGACATTTAGACCATCTTGCCCACCATCTCCATTTACCTATGGAAAAACCAAGGGACAGAGTGGGGACATCGCTTGACTGTGGTGGCAGAACTGGGGTTAAAATCCACTTTCCCAGACTTTTCAAACTAGTCCTCATTCTACTATATCATTATCTCACTGCTGACAACTTTTCACATTGTAGATTGCAAGAGGAATATCATTATATTCTTATGAATCAAAGAAGAATGTACATGCATACACACAACCATAGCTACTGGCAAAAATGTTATCACCGAATTAAAAGAAGCTCAGGAAGCAGAAGGGAAACATAAAGCATAATGCCACTGTCCTAATACGGCATCTTGGTAATAATGGCTTACAAGTAGCATAATTTAAACCACTTCAAGAGCCTCGCTGGCACATTTATTACTCTTATAGTACTCTCTCATAAAGTGGTTTGTTCTGCCCGTCTTCATTACTAATTTAAGTATGCACTGTCAGACATTTTGAAAATAGCCAGATTACGGCTCATTATATTTTTAAATTGGTCATTTAAAATCCATACCTTCACAATTTAAGAAAACATCAAAGCTGGGTGAAGATGTTTAAGGAAAAACATTTCTTATTCTTAAAAACATTTATAAAAGACCACAAGTCACATCCTAACACTTTATTGTAGGTGAGTCTTAAGACACAGGTGTTATCATTGCTATGAGGATAGATTCTGTCCTGATGCTTTAAGGTTTCATGAGGGCAATTGAAGTCTTGAGATATGTCATTCAGATAAGGATGAAAGTATTTTCTTTTAGTAAAGCACATTCATTTTGAAATATTAAGACAGTTCTCACTTTAATTGAACTGAAATCCAAATTTGACCTTGCAGAGCAGTACATTTGAATAACTTGTGTGGCAAAGCACAGCGTTTTTACATAGGTCATGAGTCGTGTGTTAAGCAAAGTAAACCTCTGTTGAAGCAGGGAAGTGACTTGTTTTAGACGTGAACTGAATTTAAAAGGAAAATAAACTTTAGACAAACATCTCTATACCTTTTTCTCCAAGGAGCTGGATAAGACTTGGAAAGACCACCTTGTGAAACTACCTGCCTTTCACAGCAATTGCTCTCCTCTGAGTCCCCTCACCTAGGTTCCCAAAACTAGTCCCCACTAAGACAGTTGTTTAGTCATATGGCTCCAGTCTACAGTGATGGAATTTCAGGCACTTGACATGTGATGGGAAAGAGCTCTTTGGATAAGAAAGCCTTCCAGATGCCCCTCAAACCAAAAGATTCTAGTCCTATCTGATTTCTTTGTTACTATCCCAAGATGTATTTCTGAGCCTGTTCTTCAACTCTTGCTAAACTCAGTCAGAATTTGGAAAGGTACTTTGAGATATCTGACACAATTTACAGGCTACCTGAAATCATTTACAGGCTACTCTAAACTATTTCACAACAGCTATTTCAATATATCTTGTACAAAGATTCAAGGTTATCTCAAATTGCATTAGTCCATGCTTCAGAAAGCAGGCAGGCAAAAATCAACTTGTGGTATTTTTTGTTGCCTGACAATCAGCTTTGGTTGTTTGTTTATTGATTTGTGTGTAGGGTAACTGACCTTTGTTGAACATTAAATTAAAAACATGTCATAAAACAATTAGGTCTATTTCACTCACTAACACTGTGTCTAACCTGCCAATTCACTTTTATAACAAAAAAAAAAAGTTGAGCCAGAAATAAATCTAACCAGGTTTTTTTTTTTTAAAAAAGGACAGCTCTTTTGAATGAATGGATATTAATCAAACAGTATGTTAACCAAATTTCCTCTCCCCCTATTTTCTAGCTGATTTCTCTTATGCATACTTGTCAAAAAAAAGAATTAGTATTTTAAGAGAAGAATATATTTAATTAAAGCCTGAAGTTAGCAGACCTACGATAATGGGCAGCATGGTGAAGAGAAAGCAAAGACTTCCAGGCTGTGGAGCAGAAGTCTGCAGTCTCAGCCCTGGTTCTGCCCTGCCTTGATCAAATTATTTCTAATCTCTGGAACTCAGTTTTCTCCCCCAAATCCATTTCTACTTCAAAAGTCTATGCGACGACCAAATGCTAAAGGGAAAGCTGTCCTTTAAGTTTCAAACTTCTAGAATATCACTTGTATTAAATATATGAATAATTTTTATAAAACAGTCAGGTATGATTCTTAAATGTTCATTTGACTACCTTTAGGTGGCATGTTTCTGAGTGATATTTTTGTTGGTTTCCAAATTTTAAAATAGTAAATATATATCACTTTTTAGTCAAGCATTTTAAAAAGGTTCAGCCTAAGTGTAATGAATCAAAAACTCAACATTACCTTAGAGCATAACATTAAGTTTGCTTCTCATGAGAGTTTAATAGACTTTATCTTAATAACCCCAGAGCATTTCTGTGAGGTAGGTGGATATTGTCTCATTTCTATGAATTAGCATTTTTCTTTTCGTTTTTTTAAAGATTTTATTTATTTATCTTTAGAGGGGAAGGGAAGGAGAGAAATATCAATGTGTGGTTGCCTCTCATGAGTCCCCTGCTGGGAACTGGCCTGCAACCCAGGCATGTGCCCTGACTGGGAATCGAACCACGATCGTGTGGTTCACAGACCCGTGCTCAATCCACTGAGCTACACCAGCCAGGGCTGAATCAGCATTTTTCAACTGAGGTTCTGCAAGGACTTTAAGCCCTGGTGCCCTAAGATATCCCCCTCCCCCATGAAATAAATTAGCTATGCTACTATGCATCTGGAGTGGTACTAGTCATTTCTCCTTGGGAGAAATTGAGGAAATAGCTACCCAAAATGTTTTCTGTGTTCAGCAGATCATCTGAGAAAACCCAGATGGAAAAAGATACACAGCAGGCAAATAAACCCACACAATCGATCATTTGATTTATAGTGTTTCAAATTACACTTTGAGTTAGGAAAATGTTTTGACTGAATTCTAAATACTGTTCTAGGTTCCAGGAATATACACAGAATGTTTTTTAAAACCTGAGTTAGATTATGAGACTCGTTCAGCCAGCAGCTAAATCTCCCAAAGAACAAAGATAACCATAATTCAAACCTGTTGAGTTAACAATGTCTCTTCCCTGTCCTAGACCAAAGAAAGGGGAGCTAATTTTTTTGTTTTAAACTAAAATCCTAAAAATTTATTCTCACACATCATTTGGAACTCCACATGAGAGTCCACCTGCACATCAAAGTCAATTTTAAAATTGTTAAATGCTCAAAGAAGAATTGACAACGAACCTGTGATGAAATTATAAGAAGGGCATTCTTAAAATAAAATCCTGGAACTTCATCCAAATGTTAAAGCTATCTGATAAAATATAAGAAGCATAAGGCCCAGTGTGACTCAGGTTGGTTAAATTAAAACACAATTTCATCATATTATTTGATGAAATAATGGAAGGCTGGTCAAAAGAGGTCAGGACTGTCAGGTGGTGTCTGGCAGACTCTGCACGTCAAGTCAGGCAAGATGTGAGGTATAACACTGAGAAGCCAGCTAGCTAAGCAGGCGTGAACTCATTATGCTCCATCTATGGTAACATTTTTTCTGTTCTAATAATGCACCAATCTCTGACCTGACTCAGAACTCTTTATGCTATTGTCTAAGAATTTGTATCTACCCAAAATTCATTTGTTGAAATCTTAATGCCCACTGTGATGGTATTAGGAGATGGGGCCTTTGGGAAGTGATTAGGTCTTCAGGGTTGAACCCTCATGGGATTAGTGTCCTTATAAGAGAGGCTCCAGAGAGCTCTAGCCCCTTTCACCATGTAAGGTTACAACAAGAAGTCTGAGGGAGAGGGCCCTTACAGCCATACTGGCACTCTGATCTTGGACTTCCCTCTTCCAGAAATGAAAGAAATACATTTCTTGGGGGAGGGGGTCCAAGATGGCAGTGGAATAACCAGAAGTTACACTCACATCCTCCCAATACAAAGCTGGAATTACAACTACAATATAGAGCAATCATCCAGAACAACCAACTAAAGACCAGCTGAACAGAAGTCTTATAACCAAGGATTTATGGAAGAAGCCACACTGAGACTGGTAGGAAGGGTGGAAATATGATAAGGGCTGGCCCTATACCCACATGCAGCAGCTGAAAATCTGCAGGGATACCTCAGCTACAAAGATTTCCCCTGAGGAGCATGGGGTCACAAACCCATGCCAGACTTCATAGCCCAGAGCACTAGAGCCAGGAAGAGGCACTCACATGAAATCTGTCTGTGAAAATCATCAGGGATTCTGTCGGCCAGAGAGAGACAAGAGTCTACTAGAAGCACAAGTGCCCTCTTACAGGGCACACAAAATCTCATTCGCAGCCCCTCACTCTGAGTTCCAGTAGAGGGAGGGTGGCTCAGAGCAGAGTAAAGTGATGTCAGGAGAGACTAACGTGTGTAGCTCTTGGAAGAGAGCTGAAAGAACAGCCGTGAAAGTCCCCATGCTAAGTTCCTCTCCCACACAGCCCACAGATGCCATCTTTTTTGGTTCTAGCACTTCCCTCCACATTGCATCAGCCTGGAGGAATGCAATAAGCCCTGCCTTGTGACTCCCTATCACTCCATCCTGCAAAGCTTACACCCTGCAGAAAGGTCAGCTGCCTGGGTCCCAGGTACAGGGGTTGTGGTAGACTCAAGGGGAGTCAGAGACTGAGTTGTGTAGCCCTAGAACAGGGCCTATTACCTCTACCACCCTGCAAGCCTGACCAGAGCCAGTCCCTCATGGGAGATCCAGTAGCACGAGCCTCCCAACTGCCAGGGGCCCTACCCTGCCAAGCTTGGGCTCTTCAGGAGGTCCAGGCAGAATCTGAGACAGACTGAGTTGTGTGGCTCTAGGATGGAAGTCACACACCTGGCTGGTGCAAAGTCCTCCCTTCACAGAGTCAAATTTTGTCCTTCGGGGGCCTGGTATACACTGTTGGCTTCATCATGACACCTCCCTGAGATCCTGCCCCACCACTAAGATCTGTGGCAGCTAGCCTTGGTGTGTCCTGGACATTACTGAGTAGACTCAGACCCAGCAATGACACTGAGTTTGAATTTCTATCAATCTGGTGAACGCCATTCCCTCTGACCTGGTGATTAATGCTCCGTTAAACACCTACCTCATGGGACTTGCATAAAGCCAGAGGTTCTTTCACTGGCTGAGCCTAACAGGCAGCTGGCAGGAAGAGGAATTCAGAGGCAGCTCTCAGGGCTCTCTGGGCCTTTTGCTGACCTGCCCCTGGGATCAGTGTCAGTGGAAACTGTCCTTGCTCCACACCTTGGCCCTTCCTACACACACCCACATCCAACAGAGGCAGCCACAAACTGCGAATGGCAGTGTAGCTCCAAATTGGTTGCCCAGGGCCAGTCACAGGCAGAGTTGGACACTGACCTGAACTAGAATCCCTCCCAAGAGGCTCTAGAACCAACACACTAAGTAGCAAGCTTCAAAAAACATGAGAGGAAGATCCAATTAGCTCTACAAGCAGCATATCCAAAGGGAAATCTCAGCAGTCACCAAACATTGCTAAGGCAAATTTTGTTTCCTGTCGTCAGTACCTGCATAGTAGCTTATACACTGTGGTCACGGTAGATCTTCACAGTCAGCCAGCTTGAGGGTCAACCACATGCACAGATGAACAAACTGCAATCAAAACACAACTACAATAGGAGGGCTCACATAAGCCACACAAGGGACACGCCTAGAGCACCCAACTCAGGTAATAAAGGAGACTGTGCAACAGGGTCCCACAAAACACCTACCATAGTTTGCCGTGTATAGTGCACACCCATATTTTTGTGTGCATTGTATGTGGGATTATTATATTCATTGTATGTAATACTTATACCCATGTATAATGTGTATCCTTATTTTTCTCTAAAAAATTTGGGCCAAAAAGTATACACTACACATGGCAAAATATGGGAGTATATAAGGCCACCCTACAAAGATTGGGGGACAAAGCAGATCAACTTAATACACTGAAACAAACACAGAGAGGCACTCTAAATAAGGAAACAAAGAAATATACCCCAAATGAAAGAAGAGAAATTTCCAGAAAAAGAAGTAAATAAAATGGAGTCAAGCAATCTACCAGATATTGAGTTCAAAAGAATGGTTATAAGGTTGCTCGAGGAACTTTAGAGAAGAATGGATGAACTCAGTGAGAAATTAAACAAAGAGATAGTAAGAATAAAAGATAACATAGAGACCACAAAAAAGAAACAGTCAGAAGTAAATAACATATCTGAAATGAAGAATAAACTAGAAGGAATATATAATAGGTTAGATTAAGCAGAAAATCAAATCAGTGATTTGGAAAACAGGGTAGTAGAACATGCCCAATCAACCAACAAAAAGAAAAAAAAGTATTTTAACAAATGATGATAATTAAGAGACCTTTGGTACATGAAACATAATACCATCCACAGCATAGGCATACCAGAAGGAGAAGAGAGAGAACAAGAGATTGAAAACCTATTCCAAAAAATAATGACTGAAAACTCTCCTAATGAAGGAAAAAGACACACAAGTCCAGGAAGCACAGTGAGTCCCTAACAAAATGAACCTGAAGAAGTTCACACCAAAATACATCATAATTAAAATAGCAAAGGTTAAAGACAAAGACAGAATCTTAAAAACAGGAAGAGGGAGGCAGTTAGTTACCTACAAGGGAGCTCCCATAAGACTGATAGCTGATTCTCAGCAGAAAGTTTTCAGGTCAGAAGGGATTAGCCTGAAACATTCAATGTGACAAAAAGCAAGGACCTACAACTAAGACTACTTTATCCAGCAAGGCTATCATTTAAAAGTGAAGGAGAAATAAAGAGCTTCCCAAACAAGAAAAAACAAGGATTTCATTACCTCAGTATTAAAGCAATGTTAAAGGGTCTTTTTTAAGAAGAAGAAAGGAAAAAAAGGAACATAGTTATAGAGAATAAAATGATAATAAATACAAACCTATTTAAGTGTAAACAATTTAAATGTAAATGGCTTCAAAGCTCCAATAAAAAGACATAGGATAGCTGAATGGATAGGAGAACAAGACCCACATATACATGGTTCGGCAAAAGTTGGTTTAAAGTTTTAAGTATGTGAAACACTTGGTTTATTTTTGTATTTTGTTTATCAATTACTGTATTATTTTCTATATAAACATCTATAATCCGATCATGTATGCTGTCTATAAGAGACCCACCTCAGAACAAAAGATACACACAGACTGAAAATAAAAGGATGGAAAAAGATATTTCATGCAAATGGAAATGAAGAAAAAGCTGGGTAGCAACATTTATATCATGCAAAATATATTTTGAAACAATCTCTATAATAAAAGACAAAGAAAGACACTACATAATGATAAAGGGAACAATACAAGAGGATATAAACCTTGTAAACATCTATGTACCCAACATAGAAGCACCTAAATATATAAGGCAAATTTTGATAAGCATAAAGGAGAGACCAACAGTAATACAGTCACAGTAGAGGATTTTAATACCCCACTGACATTACTGGATAGATCTTCCAGACCAAAAATCAACAAGGAAATAGCAGCCTGAAATGACACACTACATCAGATATATTTAATTGATGTCTTCAGAGCATTTCCCCCCAAAGCACTAGAATGTACATTGTATTCAAGTGCACCTGGAACATTTTCTAGGGTAGACTACATATTAGAACACAACAAGGTCAGTAAATTTAAGACTGAAATTATCTCAAGCATCTTCACTGACCACAATGGTATGAAACTAGAAATCAATCACAAAAATGAGAAAAACAAATATGGAGGCTAAACAACATATTACTAAATAATGAATGGGTTAACAATGAGATCAAGGGAGAAATTAAAAGATACCTTGAGACAAATGAAAATGAAAACACAACAACCCCAAATCTATGGGACACAGTGAATGCAATCTTAGAAGAAAATTCATAGCAAGAAACAAAAAGTTTCAAATAAACAATCTAATCTTACACTTAAAGGAACCAGAAAAAGAAGAACAAAGCCAAAAGTGAGTAGAAGGAAGGAAATAATAAAGATAAGAGCAGAAATAAATAAAATACAGTCTATGAAAACAATTAAAAACATCCGTGAAACAAGACCTCGTTCTTTAAAAAAAATAAACAAGACATACAAACCTTTAATCAGACTCACCAAGAAAAAAAGAGAGAGTACCCAAATATATAAAATCAGAAATGAAAGAGGAAAAATAACAACTGACACTACAGAAATACAAAGGATATAAGAAAGTAGTATTAACTTTGTATCCCGCTGTTTTGCCAAATTCATTTATTAGTTTGAACAGTTTTTTGGTAGAGGCTATAGGATTTTCCATGTACACTATCATGTCATCTGTGAACAATGCCAGTTTTATTTCCTCCTTTCTGATTTGGATGCCTTTTATTTCCTTTCCTTGTCTATCGCTGTGGCTAGAACTTCTAATATATATTGAATAGAAGTGGTGAAAGTGGGCAACCTTGTCTTGTTCCTGATCTTAGTGGAAAAGATTTTAGTTTTTGCCCATTGAGTATGACGTTGGCTGTAGGTCTTTCATATATGGCCTTTATTATATTGAGGAATGCTCCCTCTATTCCCTTTTTTCTGAGTACCTTTATCATAAAGAACTTACTTGACTCCACTCAAAGAAGTCGAGCAACCCAATTAAAAAATGGGGAAAGGACTTGAACAGACATTTCTCCAAGGAGGACATACAGAGGATCCAGAGACACATGAAAAGATGCTCAATATCGCTAGCTATCAGAGAGATGCAAATTAAAACCACAATGAGATACCACTTTACACCAGTCAGAATGGCTATCATAAACAAAGAAACAAACAACAAGTGCTGGAGAGGCTGTGGGGAAAAGGGGACCCTAGTTTACTGTTGGTGGGATTGCAGACTGGTACAAACACTATGGAAAACAGTATGGAACTTTCTAAGAAAACTAAAAATGAACGTGCCTTTTGACCCAGCAATTCCACTGCTAGGAATATATCCTAAGAACCCTGAAACACCAATCCAAAAGAACCTATGCACCCCAATGTTCATAGCAGCACAGTTTACGATAGCCAAGAGTTGGAAGCAACCTAGATGCCCATTGGTAAATGACTGGATCAAAAAGCTATGGTACATTTACACAATGGAATTCTATGCTGCAGAAAGGAAGAAGGAGCTCCTACCCTTTGCAACATCATGGATGGAACTGGAGAGCATTATGCTGAGCAAAATAAGCCAGGTGGTGAAAGACAAATACCATATGATATCACTGTTAACAGGAATCTAAACAACAAAACAAACAAGCAAGCAAAATATGACCAATGACACTGAAATAGAGAACAGGCTGACAGGGTCCAGAGGGAAGAGGGAAGAGAATCATCGGGGAAAAGGGGATGGACTCACATGAACAAGTATAAAGGACACATGGACAATAACTAAGGTGGGGGACGGAAATGGGAGGGAGGTGGGGAGCACCTGGCGGGGGGAAGCGCTGGGAATATAAGACAGAAAACTGTACGTGAATAAGAATTAAATAAAAATAAAAATTTAAATTAAAAAAGAAAGTAGTATTAACAACTATACACCAACAAACTGAACCATCTCAAAGAAATGAATAAATTCCTAGAACACATATACCTCCCCAAAACTGAATCAAGAAGAAACAGAAAATATGAACATATTGATTACAACCAATAAAATTGAAGCAGTAATCTAAAAACTCCCCCAAAACAAAAGTCCTGGACCAGATGGCCTCACAGGTGGATTTTACCAAACATTCAAAGAACTATCACTTACCATTCTCAAACTATTCCAAAAATTTCAAGAGAAGCAAAAACTCCTAAAGTCATTTTACAAGGTCAGCATTATCCACATTCTAAAACCAGATAAAGATACTACAAAGAAAGGAAATTGTAGGTCAATATCTTTGATGAATATAGAAGTAAAAATAATCAACACAATTTTAGCAAACTAGATTCAGCAATGTATTAAAAACTACATCATGACGAAGTGGCATTTATTCCAGGGATGCAAAGTTGCTACAATATCCACAAATCAATTAACATGATATACCACATAAATAAAACGAAGTATAATCATACAGCCATATCAATAGATGCAGAAAAAGCTTTTGACAAAGTCCAGCACCCATTTATGATAAAAACTCTCAGCAAAGAGGGAATAGAGGAAACATACTTCAACATAATAAAGGTCACATATAAGAAACCCATAGCCAACACCATACTCAATGGAAAAAAACTAAAATCATTTCTCTTAAAAGATAAACAACACAAGGATGTCCACTTTCACTTCTTTTATTCAATATAGTACCGGAAGCCCTAGCTACCACCATCAGACAAGAAGAAATGAAAGGCATCCAGACTGGAAAGGAGAAAGTAAAACTGTCATTATGTTGCAGATGACATGATACTGCATATAGAGACTTCTAAAGATTCCACCAAAAAGCTATTAGAACTTAAAAATAAACTCAGCAAAGTAATAGAATACCAAATAAATATCTAAAAATCAGTTGCATTTATGTACTAATAATAACTACCAGAAAGGGAAACTAAGAAAACAATCCCATTTATAATTGCATCAAAAATAATAAAGTGCCTAGAAATAAATTTAACCAAGGATGTAAAAGACCTGTACTTGGAAAATTATAGGAGAATAAAGAAAGATATTGAAGAAGATACAAAGAAATAGAATATATATCATGCTCATAGATAGGAAAAATTAACATTGTTAAAATGTCTATACTACACAGATTAATCTATACATTCAACACCATTCCTATCCAAATAACAATGGCCTATTTTACAGACTAGAACAAATAGTTCAAAAAGTTATATGGAACCACAAAAGGCCCCAAATAGCCACAGCAATCTTGAGGTAGATGAACAATGGTGGAGGAATCACACTACCTGATGCCAAACTATAGTACAAACCATAGTAATCAAAACAGAGCGGTATAAAAACAGACATATTGATCAATGGAACAGAATAGAGAGCCTAGAAATAAGCCCACACATATAGGTCAAGAAATATTTGACAAAGGAGGTAAGAACACACAATGGGGTAAAGGCAGTATATTCAATAAATGGTATTAGAAAAATTGAACAGATACATGCAAAAAAATGAAACTATAAGACCCAGCAATTGCACTCTTGGATATTTATTGCAGAAAAATTAAAAGTTACATTAAAAATCATGTACTTGAATGGTCATAACAGCTCAATTTGTAGTAGCCTGTTACATAAGTGGTACATATGTAACAGGGTGCAGCCAAGAGGGGCGCCCCAAATAGGGACTTGGAAGGGGGTCCAGAACTCGGGGTGTCCAGGAAATATTGAAAAGACATATAAGATGTCCTCACCCCTTTGTCCCACAGGTGTGAGTTGGGGGAAGGGACACATGGAGCAGGAATATGGAAAGCTGTTTTGCATAGCAACAGCTTTGCAGCTAACCTCTGGCATGGTCATTTAACATACCTATAACTTTTAACTGGTTGCATAGATATGTTAAACAGCTGTGGCCATGCTCTGAGCCAGGGGGAGGAAAGTGACTTCCACCCAAGATATTACTGGGGGCAACACCCCCTGGTTACAACATCTAGGTGAGAGCTTGGAGATGATTGGCTCCAGGACATGGGGCCACACCTGCCCAGACCCACTATGGCAGCCCAGTAAAGCTGGAAGGATATGTGAGTGCTGGCAAGTGTAGCTGATTGTGGGAGGAGTCGGAAATGGGGCTGCAGAGGAGGGTTGGCGCAGGGATTTAAACCAAGACTCGGCAGCCATTAAAAGGAGAACCACACAGCTTTGCAGAGGAGAACCATGAAGCTTGATCCTGGCCAAGGACACAGCTGATGGTTTTGGGAGCCTGAATTTACTTCTTTTCCTGAGATACAGTACCCCAAATTAGGGCAGAGGGAGAAGGAAGGACTGTGTGTGTCTGTAGGTATCCTAAAGGACTTTGA
Organism: Sturnira hondurensis; assembly: GCF_014824575.4. Lineage (NCBI taxonomy): Eukaryota > Metazoa > Chordata > Mammalia > Chiroptera > Phyllostomidae > Sturnira > Sturnira hondurensis. The sequence goes on along the minus strand of NW_028080118.1, from coordinate 853,120 downwards.
TATTTTAATGAAGACATTAGGTCACTGCTTTAAGTCTGTATAGCTTTACATAAACATTTCCTTTTCACAAATCTCTGGCATTGAGAGATGTCTTTCCTCTAGCAGTGGACAAATGAACCTAGTGGAGGGTTTCCTTTCAGTAACAGCATATTGTACCCTCCTTGGCTCCCTGTTCTGTAACAGTTTTTGATGACTCTGGTGGGACAATAATTGTCCGTGGCAGACCGACCCCCTCAGGTGTGGGACAGTGAGACTTAGAAATTTTCCCAGTCTCTGAGAATTTCTCTGCACTCCTCCTGAGGGCACCGGCCACCTAATCATGCCTGGAAAGGTAAAAAGGAAATGAAACAGGGAACGAAGCAAAGACATGAAAGTCTTTTGGTTGAAAACTTGGTTTCTGAACACCGTTTTGGAATAATGGAGTTGTGGATAATGGTTTGGTTAGCATGCTGCTTCCAGGTTGCCCCTGTCTGCTCGCATACAGTTTCGGTGAGCCCAGGTGGCACTAAGGGAACCTGTACTCAGGTTTGAGGAGAAAGGGAACCCCTAGGCTCTGTAAGCCGAGCCTGCATGTATGTTGGGGATTGGACAGCAAGCCATGTGGGTGCGCTGCCATTTTGGGTAAAATGGAGGATGAGCCACGTTGAGTGCCTCACCATGGAGGACAGGTCATGCATGCAAGTCGCCATCTTGGACGACCCAGCATGCATCAGCGCTGCCATCTTGGATGATGGGTCATCTGAGAGTTTTGCTACTTTGGAACTGAGCAAGGCAGTGGGCTGAGGTTTCACTTCAGATTATGGGCTGTGTGTTGCTGCTGTGTGAGCACTGCACCAGTCAGGTTCTCTGTGCAACTGGTTCTGAAGGTCATGAACTGGTGTCCAAGGGTGACCATTTGATTTATAGAATATTTGCAAGGTCTAAGCTTCAGAAAGCTGTAGGATGTCCCTGCGAATCTAAGGACTTTTAGTGGAAAGTACCTGTAGTGCTAGGGACTTTTGGCTGCCAGATACTGAGTTTAAGTATGGTCCTTCCCAGTGTGGGAGAGGAACAGGGATTAAGAGTGAATGATGGTTAAATCTGAATGAGTAAAAAAATATGTATAACAGTTGTGAAAGTTTTAAACCTGGAGGAAAGGAACCTCAACTACTTGTTTTCTGGTTTTGTGGGGAAAGAGCAAATTTCTCTGCCATTGGTTCTGTTTCTGATCAGAAACCCTCTGAAAGGGTTAAGGTCACCTGAAGACCTGTTAATAAGGTCACCTCTAAGACCTAGAAAAGGTCACCTGTAACCGGTTGGGGAGAATGCCTTTGCTATTCAGGACCCAGGAAGGGTCATTTGGGGCTTATGAGTGCTTCAGCCTGAGGCAAAGCAGCATGTCTCTGCCATGAGACCAGGCCTGAAGGAGCATATCTCTACAAGGCACCAATGGACGCATTGGTGCAAGAGAATGCCTCTACCTGTGTGTTGTTCTGAAACTCTGTTTTGGATTTTGCTCTGTATCTGCTCTGAAAAGACAATTGAGGATTACAGAAAAGGTTGTAACTTCACACTCTGTAGGAAAGTGAGCAAGGAAAGGATTTTTTTTTCTTTACACTTTGTATTTTTCTCCCTACCTGATCCCTCCAGAATTTGGCATTCCAAAGGAGTGAGTGATGACATAAGGGTTCTTTGCATAAATTCAGTAAGACCAGTCATTAATACTGGTTTTGTTAACTGAGATTTTGACTGGAATGTCATGCCTGAAGGAGGCATGTATGAGTTCTGGTCATTACCAGAAAGCCCTGAGGAACTGGGATTGACCTGTGAAGCTAGCGAAAGCCCACGAGCAAAGCCTGGCACTTTGGTTGGCTATGTGGTTTGTGGCAGTCTTTCCAAGGAAGGCATGAAGGTTGCTTTCCTTAAAGATGGCTAAAAAGGAACCTGGAGGCACAATGGAGTCTCAAAGATTTGAGTGAAACAACTGTTACAGGTGAAGCCAGATGGCAGATGTGTGGTCCTGCCTCTGTGTCCTGAGGGGCCGACTGAGAAGTCAATCTAAAGGTTCCCTGTGTGAGTTCCAGCAAAGTGGACTTAAAGATCATAAGTCATCCAGGCTGTTATTGGTGTGTTTATGCAAATGAACAGTCAAAATTAAAAGTGGGACTCAAAGTAGTTCCTGTAATAACAATGAGGATGATCTTAAGGAGAAAAATTTTGGTTCAAGGAAAATCACAATGCTCAGTATTGGACATCAGAATGGCACAACTAATGGTCTTGAAAGTTTGTTTTCATTTGAAAGTTGAAACTATGTGTGTAATATCACCAAAGATGTGCAATTTACAGGTGCAAAGGACCCGTCAAATTGCCATTGTTAAATGTCATTGCAGGAAGGACCTTGAAACTGAATGTCTTCCCAAAAGACAGTCTCAGAGGCACAGAGACTGGCTTGGGGATTGTAGTATGAATTAACCTGTGTGTTCTTCCTTCTGTTTTCATAAGGTGTATGCCTATGACCTCATTCCCTGAGTCATTGGTTGCACTATAGGCCTCACTTGAGGAGTCTATCTTTATCATTGTCCCCTGAGACTCAATGGTTTGGCTGAACTAAGTGGTTGGGTTGGTGAAGGGTTTGGGTGGTCTGTAGGCTTCACTTTGGAGTTGATTTTCCCTTTTCTGTCCTAATGGCTTAGACAGAAAAGAGCCAGAAATCTGAAAGGAGGGAAATCCCAATATATTCCCTTCAGCCCAAGTGAAGTATAGTGGGCCACAAGAGTCTTGGATAGGTGTAGTATGCCTTGTAAACCTTCCTCCAGATAAGCCATTCTTTACTTAACTAACTCCCTGCCTCTGTCATTTAGTGGTTATGATTTAAATATGCCTTCCAATTCTCTTGCCTGATCTGCCACCTCCAGAATACGACCAGGATGCCAATGGTCCAATAATGCCAGCCTTTGGACACCAAGCCTGCAACTTTCTGATGACAGCCAACTGACCTGGATTCTGTAAGGTCCTTCCCCTTCCAGGAAGGACTCCCTCCATGCTGCACACCCCCCCTTTCAGGGCACACCTGACTCAAGGGTAGGTAGGATGACATCCATGTCCAGCCAGAAGTAGTTACAAGAAGATGAGACCTCTGTCCATTGTCCTTTATATGACTATAAAGTGGCTGTATATCTTAATGGAGGGATCGTAACAGGGTGCAGTAAAGAGGGGGGCCCCAAATAGGGACTTGGAAGGGGTCCAGACTCGGGGTGTCCAAGAAATATTGGAAAGACATATAAGATGTCCTCGCCCCTTTGTCCCACAGGTGTGAGTTGGGGAAAGGGACACAAGGAGCAGGAACATGGAGAGATGTTTTGCATAGCAACAGCTTTGCAGCTAATCTCTGGCATGGTCACTTAACATATCTATAACCTTTAACTGGTTTCATAGATGTGTTAAACAGCTATGGCCAAGCCTTGAGCCAGGGGGAGGGAAGTGACTTCCACACAAGACGGAACTGGGGAACACACCCCCCTGGTTACCATGCCTGCATGAGAGCTTTGAGAAGATTGGCTCCATACCATGAGGCCACGCCTGCCCAGACCCACTATGGCAGCCCAGTAAAGTTGGAAGGATATGAGAGTGCTGGCAAGTGTACCTAATTGTAGGAGGACTTGGAAATGGGGCTGCAGAGGAGGATTGGCGTGGCAATTTAAACCAAGACTCGGCCATTAAGAGGGGAACCACACAGTTTTACCAGAGTGCAGACCCCTCACAGCTTTGCAAAGGGGAACCGCTCGGCTTTGCCAGAGTGGGGATCCCCACGGCTTTTTTGGAGAGGAAAACCACGTGGTTTTGGCAGAGTGGAGACCCCCACAGCTTTGCAGAGGAGAACCACTCGGCTTGATCCTGGCCAACGACACAGCTGATGGTTTTGCGAGCCTGAATCTACTTCTTTTCCTGAGATATGGTACCCCGAATTAGGGCAGGGGGAGAAAGAAGGACTGTGTGCATCTGTGGCTGTCCTAAAGGACTCTAAGATACTTTAATGAAGACATTAGGTCACTACTTTAAGTCTGTATAGTTTTACATAAACATTTCCTTTCCTTTTCACAAATCTTTAGCATTGAGAGATGTTTTTCCTCTGGTGGAGGACAAGAGAACCTAGTGGGTCCTCTCAGTAATAGTGTATCATAACCACTTGGCCCTGTTCTGTAACAGTTTTTGGCATCTCTGACTGAGCCAATAATTGCCCTTCCCCCACCCCTGTCTGTTCGATAATGTATACAACAGAAATCACTCAGCCATAAAAAAGAATAAAGTCTTACCATTTGCAATAGAATAGATGGTCCTTGAGGGGGAATTATGCTAAGTGAAATAAGTCAGTTAGTGAAAGACAAATACCATATGATTTCACTCATATGTGGAATCCAAAGAACAATGTAAGCAAACAGACAAAGCAGAAACGGACTCACAGGTACAAAGAACAGACTGATGTTTGCAGAGGAGAATGGACCTGGGAGACTGGGTAGAGATGGAGAAGTATGGATTTGTAGTTACAGAATATTCACAAGGATGTGAAGTACAGCATGCAAGATATAGTCAACAATATTGGAATGACTATGTATGGTCCCAGGGTTTATTTAGATTTATTGAGGGGAATACTTTGTAAAGTATATGATTGTCTAACCACTATTCTGTACACCTGAAACTAATACAAAATAATACTGAATATAAACTGTAATTGAACACTTTTAATGAAAAAAACTATAAGGCCTATAAAATAGAAATAAATACATAAGCTTATTATTTCTCAATTGACATAAAAACATACTTTCAAAAAAAAAAAAGAAATACATTTGCCATGGCTAGTATGGCTCAGTGGATTAAACACCAGCCTGTGAACCAGAGGACCACTGGTTCAAATTCTAGTCAGGGCACATGCTTGGGCTGCAGACCAGGTGCCCAACAAGGGGCACAGGAGAGGCAACCACACACTGATGTTTCTCTCCCTGTCTCTCCCTCCCCTCTCTAAAATAAATAAAAGCTTTTAAAAAAGAAATACATTTACTTTGTTTATAAGCCACCCACTCTGTTATTTTGTTATAGCAGCCCAAACAGACAAAGACAATTCCCAAGTATTTCCCCTCTTGTCAAACACTGTCCTTTTGCCCCATCCAGATATCCAGTTTAATGCCACTGAATTTGAAAACATACAAATTTGACAAACTCCTAGCAACAACAGTGGCATACCATTTTCTGCTCACTAATTTGGCCAAAATTAAAGTTCTCGTTATTCAAATGGTAGCAAGGATTTGAACCAATGGAAACTCATACACTCTAGTGGGACTATAAATTAAACCACTTTGGGGAAGAATATTAAAGTATCATGTAAAACTTGAATGTTTGTATTCCCTATAATGCAGCCATTCTGTTCCAGGTGTACTCCCTAGAGAAACACATATACATGCACCAAAAGTCACATACATGAATATTTATAGCAGCACTGGATGTAAGAGGAAAAAAGCTGGAAACAAGCCAAGGTCCATTAACAGGAGAACAGATGAGTACATTCTGGCACATTCATATTATACACTCCTATACATCAGTGAAAAAATAAGCTTCAAGTATACACAGCAACATGGATGGAAGTCACAAGCAATTATGAGTAAATAAAGCAAGTCACAAATAAGTCAGAGAAAGACAAATACCATATGATTTCATGTATATGTGAAATCTAAAAAATCAAACAAACCAATTCACAGATATAGAAAACAAGTTGATGGCTGCCAGATGCAAGGGTGGTTAGGGGAATTAGGGGAAAAGGTGAAGGGATTAAGAAGTACAAACTAGCAGTCATAAAATAGTCATGGGGTGGGGGAAGGGCCTGGCCCAGTGGTCCAGTTGCTCAGAACATTGTCCCAAGCACCAAATGGTTGCAGGTTAGATTCCCAATCAGGGCACATACCTAGGTTGCAGGTTCGATCCTGGGTCGGGGTGCATACAGGAACCAACCAATCATTGTCTCTCACATCGATGTCTCTCATTTTCTCTCTCTCTCCTTTCCCTCTCTAAAAAAATCCAATAAAGACATATCTTCAGGTGAGGATTGGGGGAAAACCATGAAAAATAGTCACAGGGATGTAAAGTACAGCATAGGGAATATAGTCAATAATATTGTAATAACTATGTATGATGTCAGATGGGTACTAGGCGTACCAGGGGAATCACTTTGTAAGTTATACAAATGTCTAATCACTATGTTGTACACCTAAAACATAATATTGTATGCCAACTGTAATTGAAAAATAAAGTTTAAAAATAAAAATTCATAATAAAATGCCTCCAAATTAAAAATAAATAAAGCAAGTCACAGAAGAAATATAAAATATTTTCCATTTTTATACACTTGGGGATTAAGCAAAACTAGGTAAACATACTTCTGGGTTATAGATTTTCATAGATTAATGAAAATCATGGGAAAGGAAAGACGTCACCACCTAAGAGCAGGGAGGCATGAGCACAGAGACACAGGGAAACCCAATCACATTGATGGTGCTCTAAGGTTAGTTGGTAGGTATGAGTATTCATTTTACTACGTAGCTTCATGATTTATGTATACGTCACCTATGTTCTTTTGTGTGTAGTTTCTTAATGAAACTTTTAATTTCATATTTCCTGTGTATATTCCCAGTTTATTTTCAGAACATTCTGGCTCTGTCACTTACTAGCTTGGGAACGTGGGCATGCTACTTAGCTATTCTGAGCCTCAGCAGGCTCATCTGTGAAATGAAGAAAATAATGCAATAAAAATGCCACCCCAGCTGGGCACTGGGCGGATTACTCTAGGAATTCCTTGTCTGTCACTTAGGGGTGCTAGTAAGGACTAAGTCCTCTGAGACACATTGCAATCAGATGAGCAAATCCTGCAGCCTGAACTGGTTGTAAAGGTTTAGTCAAAGCAGTCAGTCGTCATTGATTTGGGACTCATATTTTCTCGTGGTATGCTTCCCACTCTCCTCCACCCCTGGAGGGAAAAATGTCTGATCACTAGAGCTCTTTTCAAATGAAAGTCGGGTCATTATCTCCATAGCACTTGTGTTCCTTGCCCGCACCGTGGCAGAACAGGCAGAGAACTGTGAAATGGATACTGAACTGTCAAGATCTCCTTTTGAGGATGTTCAAGACCTTCTAGAAAGCAACTTACTGCAATTTCATTAATGACGGTCACCAAATAAATCGAGACTAGACCAGCAGTTGAGGTCAAACTGTTTCTCACCCTTTATGTGGTAATAACTAGAGTATATTAGCAGGCATATGAGATTTAAAGATAAACAAAACATAATTTACAGTCCTACAGATGCTTCCTACAAGTTCTCATCCGAGGTGTCATACATATTTATGTACCTGTTTGTGAGCGCACTCGAGGACACAAACGTGGATACATGTAAATGTGTACAGATGAGAACACACACCCATTTGCACTGGCAAGGAAGTCATGTTAGTAAGAATAGGGAGATAAGGAGAGAAAGTTAATAATAGCCTTCTTACCAGAAAGTTCAAGCCTGCAGAGGAGGTGTGCTGGTAACCGCTGATAGGAGGAAATGAGAAATTCTAATGAACGTTGGCCCCCACACCACACCAATATATATTAGTTAGAACTCTTGTGGTTGCAAATGACATAAGCCCAATTCCAATCAGTAAATCAAAAGAGGAAATATTTGGATGCATATACTCAAACCGCCAAAAAGGCACAGATGAGGATGGCCTCAAGAACAACTAGAATTGTGACTCTCCTTGGAAAATGTTCTCCATCTTTCCTCTTTGTGCAGGTTTTATTCTTGCAAATTAGCTTACTCCTGCCAACTGGGGCCATGGCCACTCTAAATTCACATCCTTGCCAAGGTTTCCACCAGTGGTGGTAAAAGAACTTCTTGGTCCAAATTGTTTGAAATAACTTAGTGAAGACTTATGATTGGCCTGCCCTGAGTTATATGGCTAACTACAAACCAATCACTGTGGCCAGAGATAAGAAACTATTATTGGTCTAGCCTGAGCCACATGCCCACTTTTGTGGCCAAGAGGGAGGGATTCTATGATTGTTAGTCCTTATCAGGACCAGGTTGAGGTAGGGAGAAGTGGTTTTCCAAAATAATGGATTTCCATTCCAAGAAGATAGAACAACTTATGCTCATGAGAGAAAAAAAGGAGCACAAAGTTACATATATATGATCAACTCTGCTGATTATATTGTTTATCTTCTGTCACTTGCACTGAGAGTAGTGTATTAAAGTCTCCTTTATTACTACACATCTATCTATGTTTCCTTGTATCTCCTCTACTTTTTCTTCTTTTTAAAAACAGATCTTATTTATTTATTTTTAGAGAGGGCGGAGGGAAAAAAAGAGAGGGAGATAAATATCAATGTGTGGTTCCCTCTTGAACGCTCCCCACCAGGGACCTGGCCTGCAACCCAGGCACATGCCCTGACTGGAAATCAAACCAGGGACCCCTTGGTTTGCAGGCCCGTGCTCAATCCACTGAGCTATACCAGCCAGGGCTACTCTTTCTTCTATAAATGTGGATACTAGATTCGATTGGCAGCTACTCACTTTCTTTTCTTGAGCTCTTCTGTTGCCCTTTCTGGCACCCATCCTTAAATTCCTTCCAGTCCCTGGTTTCTGCTTTTAATGTTACAGGTATTTAACCTTTGCTGGCCTACTTTGCTGACTCTCTAAAGATGGACACTACATCCAATAGTAACGGCTAATGTTTCTTGACCACTTATTACACGCTGTGTACTGTGACATGCATTATTTAATTTAATCCTCACTATAGCTCTTATTCAGATGCTTCTATTATTATGCTCCTTTTACAGATAAGAAACCAGAAGTACAGAAACATTAACTTGACAAAGTCACCAGGCTGGTAAATGGTGGACCCAAGCTTTTAACCCAGTGTAGCTACAGACCTATGCTCTGTAGTGTATGCAAACACACAGAAAAGAAACTCAAAGAACATGCACCAGACTATTTTAAAGCCATTAGTTTGGGAGAGCGGAATGGGACTGAGGAGAGAAAGTGGTCATTTAGGTCAGTCATGCTTAGCACTGTAAATGTTTACATTTGACTCTTCTTTTTTTAAGTTTGTCTTTTACCTGGGCTTTGCTTCTTTTAAAAGGAAATTGTTCAGGTATTAGTAGTGTGGAATTTTTTCCTAATTTTTTTATTGTGCTAAAATATGAGGTCTGTCCAGAAAGTATCCATCCATGTAATATGAAAAATAGAGACACTTATTGAAGTTGATATAAGAAATATTGTACACAGGACAATGATGCCTCAGTCCTCTTCAAAGTAGGTACCTTGGGACCTCATACAGTTCTCCCAGTGTCTCTTCCACTGTTCAAAACACTGCAAAATCCTTTGTTGGAATCGCCGTCAGCTGCCACAAATTTTGAGATGACACATTTCAATGCCAAGATCTTGCATCAAAATCTCAGACACAGTAGGTTTTGGAGTCCCCAGACTGGCCCATACACTTTCAACATGCCCAGGTGTTCTGTTTGTTGCAGGCCTTCCAGAATGTATATCACTTTGAACAGATTCTCAACCATCTTCGAAGTGTTTGTGCCCCATTTTTATTTGTGCTGCATTCACTGCATTGTCCCTGAAAGCCTTTTGAATCATCCAAATAGTTTCCACAGAGGAATGTTCAAGCTTAACACAAAATTTGATACAGATTCATTGTTCTATTCCTTCTGTCATTTTGAATGCAACAGCCACACAGTACACATGCTCACTCAATAGCATCTACCACCCTTGCTCACTAGTATAGTGAAGTCATCATCATTCACACATGTGCGTTCCACTCTACTCCCCTTGGCTGCTGGGTTACATTGATGTCATGCAAACCATTCTTGTCATATTAACAATGGTTGAACTTTCTCTAGACGGACCTCATACATGTGACTTAAATTTTACCATTTTAACTATTTTTGAATATACAATTTAGTGGCATTAAATAAATTCACATTGTTGTGCAGTTGTACAACTATCACCATCAACCATCGATAGAACTTTTCTATCACTCCAAACTAACACTCTGTACCCACTAAATAATAACATTGCATTCTCCCCTCTACCCAGACCCTGGAAACCACCATTTCACTTTTGGTCTCTATGAATTTGATTACTCTAGGTAACTCATAGAATAAGAACCATACAGTATTTGGCCTTTTGTGACTGGCTTATTTCTTAGCATAACATCCTCAAGGCTCATCCATGTTGAAACATGTCTCAGAGCTTAATGCCTTTTTAAGGGTGAATAATATTCACTATTTGGCTAACTACATTTTGTTTATCTATTCATTTTTGATAGACATTTGGATCATTTCCACCCCATGGCTATTATAAATAATGCTGCCATTAACATGAGTGTGCTCACAGTTGCATAGTTAAAAAAAACCTTGACCAGAGGGGAGAGGGGAGGGGTTTATAGGAAGAAGTATAAAGGACACATGGACAACAATTAGCGGGGGTGGAAATGGGAGGGAGGTGGGGAGCACAGGGTGGGTGGGCTGGGATGGGAATAAAAGACAGAAAACTGTATTTGAACAATAATTACATAAAAAATGTAAAAAACCTTGATAAAATACTTACAGAATGATCTCATTTGTGTTTAGTGTGTGTGCATCATATATATGACATGTATGTAAACATGTAGAAAATATCTGAGAGGTACATATGAAGCTTTTGAGTTATTATTTCTAGAATGGGAAAACAGTGGTATAGTGAAGAAAAGAACTCCGTAACTTGTTATTCTATATATTTCTGTATTTTTTATTTTACATAATGAGAATAGATTAATATATCCCTTATGCAATTTTAAAATGCAATTAAAAATAAAGATGAAGATGCCCTGGCTGGTGTAGCTCAGTGGATTGAACACGGGCCTGTGAATCACACGATCGAGGTTCGATTCCCAGTCAGGGCACATGCCTGGGTTGCAGGCCAGTTCCCAGCAGGGGATGCACAAGAGGCAACCACACATTTGATATTTCTCTCCCTGTCTCCTTCCCCTCTAAAGATAAATAAATAAAATCTTAAAAAAATAAAAAATAAAAAAATGTTTAAAAAAATAAAGATGAAGATTTTATACATGGGCAAGAAATATTTAGAGCAATCTTTAAGGTGTCATGAGAACTGAAGGCATAAAGGGAAGCTTAAATACCACTGCACAATTTGAAATTTTTATAACGCACATAAATAATTTTTTCAATTTAAAAAACCTATTGGTCTTCTCCTATTTCTTCAATAACTCCCTTTAATATTTCATATAAAAGAATCAGAGAAATGGCAATCACATAGAGGGTTATCAGTGGGGAGTGGGAGAGGGAGATGGGCTGAAAAGGTACAGAGAATAAGTAGCATAAATAGTAGGCACAAAATAGACAGGGGCAGGTTAAAAATAGTATAGGAAACAGAGAAGCCAAAGAACTTATATGTACAACTCATGGACATGAACTAAGGGGGTGGGGAATGTTGGAGGGTGGGGATACAGGGCGAAGGGGGATAAAAGGAAGAAAAAATTGGGACAACTGTAATAGCATAATCAATGAAATGTACTTTAAAAAATCTATTGGTAAAAAATTCAAGGCCAGCAGTGGAATTGCACTGACAATTGAAGCCCAGATGAGGGCAGTAGAAAGCCGTGAGGAGGAAAACCCAGAGCTGTTCTTCAGTTTTACAAGAAAAAGGGCCAAGGATTCCAACTTCCCACATAGAAGCTAGGACAAGCTTCGGTACTTTTGATTCAACTTGGAACAGTGCTGGCCAAACTGTGGGAGCAAGACAGTAAGATAAAAGCGGGGAGTAATCGAACAGCAGCCCAGGAGCAGAGAGTTCTGGGGCAGATGACAAAGAGATTTCTAGGAGTCTTAGGGACAACACAGCCCTGTTTAGAAGGACTGTATGTTCTTGAACCCTGCTCTTGTGATTTTTAAAGAGGACAAGGATAAGGATGGCCCAAAGATGGGGACTCTGGATCATGAGGAAAGCACAAGTATGGGATCGAAGTCTGCCTTTTAAAAAACTTCGACATTTTTTATATCATGGATTTTTCTGCATTAATTTTGATTTTTAAATATTGCATTAAAATATTATTGATTTGATTACTGGGTGTTTGGGCACCACTTAAATTTTGTGCCAGAGGCAAGTACCTCTTTGGGCCTCCGCCTACTTCTGGCAACAATAAAAAACAATCACAACATCTGAAGCAAGTAAAGGGATTTTAAAGTTTAATTTTATGTATAATTTTAATCAAAGTGCTACCCAGAATTTGAGTGAAATAAATTCTAACACGGCTTTCATGTGAAACTACAAATAAGCTCATGTAAATTTATGTTAGAGCAAAAAAAAGTAGTGTTTATTCATTGTGAAAATTAAGTTAATATTTAAAATAATTTGAAAGCCATTTCTCAAATACTGGCTTTAAGACATTGTCAATCAACTGTCTGTTCATACTAGAAAAAAAACGTGATTTTAAAAAAGACTTGACAGATATATTCTTTCAGTTTACAGGACTCACTCAAAATAAGAACATTTTATTTAGAAAGGGATAAAAAACATTTTCCTGTTTTGGGTTCCCCCCCCAGCTTTATTGAAATATAAAGGTATTTGGGGAGCAGGATTATTTAGTTTCAGGGTAAAAATGATTAGTAATTTCCAAAATCTATTTAATTTTGATCTATTGTAATGGTCCCAAAACTATGATTTCAAAGATTGCCTCTCTTATAGGACATGTTCTTTCATCTCTTCTCCATTCATTTTAGAGATGAGGAAATAGATTTAAAGAAAAGCCTTTAACACAAACACTTTTATAAGGGTTACCCAGCTTAACCATTCCAGCTTTATTTCGAGCTATCTCCACCCCATACTATTCATTTAGGCCATAGGAAAATGAAGTTTCCTTAACCGCGTTTTAACTACATTGATTTATCTATCTGCAATACAATAATCTTTCCTTCCTTTCTGGGTTCAAAGAATTCCTGTTTTCATTAAACAACAAATTAAAAACCTCACCTCACCTGGCTGGTGTGGCTCAGTGGATTGAGTGCTGGCCTGTGAACCAAATGGTTGCCAGTTTGATTCCCTGTCAGGCCACGTGCCTGGGTTGTGGGCCAGGTCCCAGCAGGGGACACACAAGTGGCAACCATACATTGGTATTTCTCTCCTTCTCTCCTTCCCTTCCCCTCTAAAGATAAAGAAATAAAATCTTTAAAAAAAAACCCCAAACCCCTCACCTCAGCTCAAGGGCCATCTCCTACAGGATTCCCTACACTGAATACATACCCCTTGTGTGTGTTCCTGTGGCCCTGTCCCCCGCACAGCCTGCATGACATTACACACCCACACTGCCTAGTGATTGTTTATTTACATGTCTGTCTCTCCAACTAGATTTCAAACTTCGTGAAGGCAGAAACCATGACTATGTGCGTGTTCAGTACCTAGGGCAAATCTTCCTGTCACATATTAGACACTGAACACTTTTTTGGCTGATGAATGAATCATCCTTACTCCCTCTCTCTCCCTCATGACCCGTAGCCCACCTATCATCTAGCTCTACCAACTCACAATATATTTCTCAGATTCATCGCTTTTTCTCCATCCTCATGACCACCACTCTGCTTCAAGCTAACATCTTCTATCATCTGGACAACTTCCTAACTGTCTTACTACTTTCTTCCACCTGTGCCCCTCCAATCTATTCCCTACACAAGAGCCTGTGTGGGTTTTCTAAAGGACAGATCTTATCACATCACTCTCTAGCCAGAAACTCCATTTTTGGTACTCCATTTTTCCTAGAATAAAATCCAATGTACTCAATTTGTCCCACACAGAAGCCCATACTTCTCCATGGTGATGATATGTTGTCAGAACATGACACAAACCATATGATGTCATAAAGCCCTAGAACAGGCTGAGCCATGTCAAACACAGTAGTTTCCTTGACAGAAGCAGCATTTGAATGAAGCTCTGAAGATGAACCTTTTTATTTCTGTCCTACTTTTGTCCATTTGGACAAGTACTTGTTTAAATAGAAACCAGACGGGTGGATCTTCTACCACAGGTAGGAACCTAACCTTAAAACCTAGAAATGATGATTGTGTTATGAATTGAAGCACTTAATTAGATAAGCTAGCTGTGTGTAAGAAATCTGCTGTTTCTTACATGTTACCATTTAGTAAGTCTTTAAGAATCTCTAGGATATCTGTTTTTATTCTTTGTGAAAAAATCAAGCAACATAGAAGCATGAATAGTATAGACATATCGCCCTGGCTGGTGTGGCTCAGTGGATTGAGTGCTGGCCTGTGAACCAAACGGTTGCCAGTTTGATTCCCAGTCAGGCCACGTGCCTGGGTTGTGGGCCAGGTCCCAGCAGGGGACACACAAGTGGCAACCATACACTGATATTTCTCTCCTTCTCTCCTTCCCTTCCCCTCTAAAGATAAAGAAATAAAATCTTTAAAAAAAAAACCCCAAACCCCTCACCTCAGCTCAAGGGCCATCTCATACAGGATTCCCTACTAGAATACATACCCCTTGTGTGTGTTCCTGTGGCCCTGTCCCCCGCACAGCCTGCATGACATTACACACCCACACTGCCTAGTGATTGTTTATTTACATGTCTGTCTCTCCAACTAGATTTCAAACTTTGTGAAGGCAGAAACCATGACTATGTGCGTGTTCAGTACCTAGGGCAAATCTTCCTATCACATATTAGACACTGAACACTTTTTTGGCTGATGAATGAATCATCCTTACTCCCTCTCTCTCCCTCATGACCCGTAGCCCACCTATCATCTAGCTCTGCCAACTCACAATATATTTCTCAGATTCACCGCTTTTTCTCCATCCTCACCACCACCACTCTGCTTCAAGCTAACATCTTCTATCATCTGGACAACTTCCTAACTGTCTTACTACTTTCTTCCACCTGTGCCCCTCCAATCTATTCCCTACACAAGAGCCTGTGTGGGTTTCCTAAGGACAGATCTTATCACATCACTCTCTAGCCAGAAACTCCATTTTTGGTACTCCATTTTTCCTAGAATAAAATCCAATGTACTTAAGGCCCTGGCTGGCGTGGCTCAGTGGATTAAGCGCGGACCTGCGAACCAGACATCGTGGTTCAATTCCCAGTCAGGGCACATGCCTGGGTTGCAGGCCGGTTCCTTGCAGGCTAACTACCAGCAGGGGACGCACAAAAGGCAGCCATACATTGATGTTTCTCTCCCTCTCTCCTTCCCCTCTAAAGATAAATAAACAAATAAAGTCTTTTAAAAAATTTTAAAAAATCCAATGGACTTAATTTGTCCCACACAGAAGCCCATACTTCTCCATGGTGATGATATGTTGTCCGAACATGACACAAACCATATGATGTCATAAAGCCCTAGAACAGGCTGAGCCATGTCAAACACAGTAGTTTCCTTGACAGAAGCAGCATTTGAATGAAGCTCTGAAGATGAACCTTTTTATTTCTGTCCTACTTTTGTCCATTTGGACAAGTACTTGTTTAAATAGAAACCAGACGGGTGGATCTTCTACCACAGGTAGGAACCTAACCTTAAAACCTAGAAATGATGATTGTGTTATGAATTGAAGCACTTAGATAAGCTAGCTGTGTTTAAGAAATCTGCTGTTTCTTACATGTTACCATTTAGTAAGTCCTTAAGAATCTCTAGGATATCTCTTTTCATTCTATGTGAAAAAAATCAAGCAACATAGAAGCATAAAGAGAATAGACATATTGCCCTGGCTGGTGTGGCTCAGTGGATTGAGTGCTGGCCTGTGAACCAAACGGTTGCCAGTTTGATTCCCTGTCAGGCCACGTGCCTGGGTTGTGGGCCAGGTCCCAGCAGGGGACACACTAGTGGCAACCATACATTGATATTTCTCCCCTTTCTCTCCTTCCCTTCCCCTCTGTCTAGAAATAAATAAATAAAATCTTTTTAAAAAAGAATATAGCCATGTTGTCTGCCTTCACTCTCCTTTTCCCCCCAATCCACTAACCCCCATTCCCAACCAAAGTACATAATAATATGTGCATGAAGATAACATGGTATGTAACACATAGTAGATTTCAACAAGGGTTTTACTTGTCCCATCCTCTTTCCAACTGTACACACACATTAACACTCAAGTACATTCAAACATGGAAGACATTCACACAGAGTCAAAATCTTAATGGGGTAAAAAAGCCATGATGCATGGGTAACCCAGGTAATTATGTTGATTAGCCAGAGATGTCTTCCAGGAGGGGCTTCTAGACTGGGGCTAGGGTGTGATAGAGGGAAGAAATTAACAGTCAGACATTTATGCTTTAATAAACCTAAGAAATTAGATTTTGACATATAGGGGCAGGCCACTATCAAAATGGAAGAAAACACTACCTAACACATTTTCTGGTCATACAGTCTCTTCAACAGGAACTAAGGGTCTTGAACCAACAACCCTGAGCAAATTGGAGAATTTCACAAGATATCTGCACGTTCATATAATTGGTATTACCTGTACAGCTGTCATCATGTTGTCTTTTTGTTTTCTCCATTACAATTGTTTGAATGACGATTTCCCCAAAGCAGAAACGTAAGTGTTATACTTTGAATTAAGAATGCAAAGGCTGTGTGTGCATGTGTGTGTACATATAATGAAGGTTTCATTGTTGGAGTGGTTACTTAATGTTAACTGCAGAATTCTAAAGTGCTACCAACATCCTGTGGGTGGATACCTATACTTAAATGACATCAGCTCTTAAATAATCTCAGTGATATTATCAACTTTAGCCAAAGCGGTCTCCTATTCAGGGTTCAGCTGAGCCCCAGGCTATTAATTTAATTATACATTGAGTCTAGGAAAATAGGGCATGACTGTTTGAGTAAGACAGAGAGAATGAAAAGAGGGAGAGAGAAGGAGTTGTTCTGCATTCCAAAGACAATCAAACTTTTTGGATAATCTACCACTTTAAAGTGTATTAGCATGATGAAAAGTTATGACTGTTCTCATGATTTCAGTCACTGTCTTTCATATAAAAGGATAATTCTGGCCGTAATGTAGTGGTTCCCTAATATTTCCCAGTCCAAGGACTGATGACTACAATATACCACTGCTTTTTTCTTTTAGCTTTAGGGGAATATTGTGAATATAAATATGCATGGGTAGATAACTTGATGTCATAAATATAACAAGAAAACAATGAGTTTGGTCTAAAGAGTATTTTTTCCCTTGTAACAAGTTGTGATATTTGTTTATCAGTTATGTATGAACTTCTGATTCTTTAAAGAATATATTTTATTGCTTATGCTAGTACAGTTGTCTCATTTTCCCCTTTTATTCCCCTCCACCCTGTACTACCCCTCCCACCAGCATTCTCTCCCCTCCCTTAGTTCATGTCCATGGGTTGTAGATATAAGTTCTTTGGCTTCTCCATTTCCTGTACTCTTCTTAACCTTCCCCCGTCTATTTCGGACCTACTGCTTATGTTTCTTATTCCCTGTACCTTTTCCCCATTCTCCCCCACTCTCTCCCCACCGATAAACCCCTGTGTGACCTCCATTTCTGTGATTCTGTTCCTGTTCTAGTAATTTGCTTAATTTGTTTTTGTTTTTATTTTTATTCTAGGTTCAGTTGTTGATTGTTGTGAGTTTGCTGTGATTTTACTGTTCATATTTTTCATCTTTTTCTTAGATAAGTCCCTTTAGCATTTCATATAATAAGGGCTTGGTGATGACGAACTCCTTTAACTTGACCTTATCTGGGAAGCACTTTATCTGCCCTTCCATTCTAAATGAAAGCTTTGCTGAATAGAGCAATCTTGGATGTAGGTCCTTGCCTTTCATGACTTCGAATGCCTCTTTCTAGCCCCTTCTTGCCTGCTGCTTTTAAGATTCTCTCCTTATCTTTCATTTTGGGTAATGTAATTATGATGTGCCTCGGTGTGTGCTTCCTTGGGTCCCATTTCTTTGGGAGTCTCTGAGCTTCCTGAACTTCCTGGAAGTCTTTTTCCTTTGCCAGATTGGGGAAGTTCTCACTCATTATTTTTTCAAATAAGTTTTCAATTTATTGCTCATCCTCTTCTCCCTCTGGCACTCTTATGATTCAGATGTTGGAACATTTAAAGTTGTCCCAGAGGTTCTTAAGCTTCTCCTCATTTTTTTTGAATTCTTATTTCTCCATTCTGTTCAGGTTGAATGTTTATTTCTTCCTTCTCCTCCAAATCATTGATTTGAGTCCTAGTTTCCTTCCCATCACTGTTGGTTCCCTGTATATTTTTCTTTATTTCACTTTGCATAGCTTTCACTTTTTCTTCTCTTTTGTGACCATACTCACCCATTTCTGTGAGCAGCCTGATTACCTGTGTTTCGAACTCTGCATCTGATAGGTTGGCTATCTTTTCATTGCTTAGTTCTATTTTTGGAACTTTGATCTGTTCTTTCATTTGGGACATTTTTTTGGGGGGGGTCTCATCATGGCTGTTGCATAGTTAGGGGCAGAGCCTTAGGTATTCATCAGGGTGGGGCAACCCACTTTGCTGTATGTGGGGGAGGGGTCTGAGAGGGAACAATGTCTGACTGGGCTCTCTGTCAGCTTTCAGTCACTTCTCCCACTACCAACAAGCAAATTGGGCCCTTCTGGTGCTGATTCCCAGGTGGATGGGTTTGTGTACATTCCCGGACCCCGTGGATCTCTCCAGTAAACTATCTTGTCAGGCTGGGAGTTTCTCCTGTCATCACAACCCCCTCAGGTTTTTACAGCCAGAGGTTTTGAGGCTTTATTTCCTTCCCTGCACTGGCGCCCTGAGTTGCAAGGTCTGTCTCCACTCCCTAGTTATTCCTCCCAGTTTATCTACAGGCAAATGTGGAGCTGTCCGATCTGCCAGCCACCACCTCAGTGGCCCTGTCCTCCAGCCACTGCCTTGTTGCACATCCTCTCTGTCTTGGTTGCCCATCTCTACCCCTCCTATGAATGAATAGGAATGAATGAATGAATGAATGAATGGGTCTGAATAAATGTTTCTTCTTTAACTCCTTGGTTGTTGGAAGTCCATACAGTTAGGTTTTTCTGGCAGTTCTGGTTGTTTTTAAATTTGTTATTGTCCTTCTTTTGGTTGTGCGAGGAGGCAAAGTGTATCTACCTAAGCCTCCATCTTGACCAGAAGTCCTCAACTTGAGATTTTTTAAATAAAAAGTTTAATTTCTGGAATAAATTAAATTCTCTCTCTGAATAGTAGATTTAAAACAACTTTGTATTATTCCATATGTAAACTATATAATTATCTAAAGTGGTTGAAACAGTAAAATACTGTGAAGAAAAAGCAAAAGCATGAATTCAACATGAGCTCATATCTGTAATGTGAGTCATGGATTTCACCACACTCCAATTCTTACTGTTTTCAATTTCCCTAGTAGAGCCAAAAAAAGAGCAAAAGTCTAAACTGACACAGTAGCTTATATTTTTTGGTGATAGCAATAACACTCTTTTGTTTTAAATTATCATGCTCTAAATTTTCTATATTTTTAGGATCAAGAAACGTGTGGCAGCCAAGTTATCCAAGTCATCCATACTATCATTTACTAGATACAAGAGAGATGATTCATGCATTCCAGAAAGACAACCCATGCTAGCTGATATGGACAAGTTATCTGAGCCTTCAGGTCCGGAAATGTCATCATCCAGTTCAGAAACTCTATCTACACCATCTAGTACAGAAAAGTTACTTAAGCCATCAAGGCCCAAAAGAGTGTCCAAAAAGTCATCTAGGAAATACAGTCTATCTAAGTCACATAAGCCAGCTTATGCCCATAAGGGAAGCAGTCAAATTCATTCATCCTTTCCAAATAGGGCAGTCAGGCCACCTTCCCCAGCCAGTCTACAATATCCACTGATGGCAACTGAAACACCTTATCAAACCTGTCCACAGAATCAAATCTCGCTACAAAAGTCATCCAGTTTTCGGAAATATACCAAGTCTTCCAGGTGTCCTAACCTAAAAAGGTCATTTAGTACTGGTATGGTAGACATGTTATCTAAGTCTCACTTAGTCAACTCTTTCCAGTACTATAGGGGGAAAAGCTTTGTTCGCAGAAATATTTCTGAGTCTCTTGTCAATGATATTTCTGAGGCCAAGAAGAGAAATGTTCAAAGTTCCCCTTCTGCACACAAAGTCAAGCCTTTTGCCAAGTCCTTTAATAAGGTAGATTCCAAAAACAATACATTCTATGGCAATGTGAGTGACAGTGATAAAATGATATATGACAATGATGGTGATGGTGAGAGAAAAATAACCATTACTTCTGACTAAAACTTGACAAAGTCACTCTTAACTTCAATAAAAGTAGGAATTAGGGTCTCAATAAAAATAAAAACCACCTGTTAAGAAGCAAACTTATATCACTACTTTATGCCCACCATCTTTAAGATACACTATATAGAGGGAAAATCCACTTGGCAATCACTATGGAGATTAGTCCTGTCCATCTTGAAGGCAATTTATTTGAAAAATATTAATTAAATGTACTGCATAACAAATGATTGTATTGTTATTATTATTGCATTTTAGAGGCAGAAAGCTCTTTTGATGTATCTTACTTAGATCTGGTCACTTGAGTGGGAACCATAAACATACAAACACACATACACAAATCTAGAAAGGAATTGAAAAATGGGTACCCTGGACCCCTCCTTCCCTTGGATTTGCCTTCAAAGTCCCAACCCAAGTAAGTTTATTTTTTTATGTTTACATAAGTTCTCACAGCTTAAGATTGTCTTTCTATAGTGCCCTGTGCTTGGTAAAAATGACTGTATGTACTTGGCTCTGGCTGAGTTGGGGAAACTCCTGATAGCTGTTTTGGTAACACTACTGTTTCCTATAACTGCTACATAAAGTGCAGCTCCAGCCTCCAGCATGCACACGTGGGGCTCCATAACACCAGTCTTAAGTGTTCCAGTCTGCATTACTCCTAACAAGGCTTTTCATTCTTTTTGTTACCCTTCAAAACAGTAAAAAGGGTTTTCACTGCTGTGCATTCTCCAAAGGGCCCAGATGGAGGTCTGATCATCTACCCATTTTCCCTACATGGTGCCTCGCCACTCTGAAAGGGCAGGGGTGGGTGGACAGGGGAGAACACTGGAGTTATACCCTCTAACTTCCCCACTGAAGAGATGTTACTCTTGACTTCTTCTTCCAAGGGCATGGTTGAGAAAAGTAGGCAAAATCCTCAATTCCTGGCCTATATTCTAGTACAGTAAAGTTAGTTCCTTATAACAACTAGCAGGCATAACTTAGATGCAAGTAGCTAGCTTGCAATTGAAGGCTGCAGTCAAGTTTTCTGACACACTGAAAGGACTTACAAGACTTAATAGCAGGTTATACTCATGGCTAAGATTTATTAGAGCAAAAATAGACAGACCAGGAGCAACAGCAAAAAAAGATATGAATCAGGAGGAATTCAGAGACATCAGACACACGTTTTTGAGTATTTCCTCATCTAGGGCCACCCACGATATGCTTTCTCTCTAGCAACAAACTAGAATGGCATGTGCAGAATGTCTCTGCCTGGAATGGCCTGTCTGAGTCCCTGAGTCCAAGGCTTTTATTGAGAAGTAGTCACTTAGGTAAATCATGGTACATGACCGGTCATGGCAACTGAAATTCAGGATCCTAACAATGAAGTCAGAAGCACATCATAAATGTTGATGTTTGTGCAAAGTAATCCTGACAGCCTAATATGGCATGGTCCATTGCTCCACGTGTACAAAACATAGTCAGCAACTGCTAACATAAGACATCCTGAGAGCCACATTCCCAGAGGTTGGTCAATGCTCAATCATGGTTCCAGGTTCCCTTGAAGACATAAAAGTACTAAACAATCATGCCTGCTATGTTAATAGTTTCTCACAGGTCACATATTTTGTTTAATCTGCAACAATCCCCCATTATATGGGGGATTATGTAAATTAACTAAAGTTCTCTAACATGTAGTAAGATCACATCTAGTAATTGGTTGATTTCAGATATGAATCTATGGTTTGCTGATGCTCAAATTTTCCTTATGCTGTACTGCCTTCTCACTACCAGCTTCTAGGAAACCTGCTGTTCACAGATCACCCAATCAATTGGTGTAAGCAAAATCCTTTCTTGATTTTTAATCAGTCCGGGCCATTCCCCCAGCCTTTAGGGAGGTATATAAAGATGTCTTTTGGGCCCTGGCTGGTGTAGCTCAGTGGATTGAGCGAGGGCCTGCGAACCAGACAATCGCGGTTCAATTCCCAGTCAGGGCACATGCCTGGGTTGCAGGCCAGTTTCCGGCAGGGGCCAGTCCCCTGCAGGGGATGCACGAGAAGCAACCATACATTGATGTTTCCTTCCTCTCTCCTTCCTTTCCCCTCTGAAGATAAATAAATAATAAAATACTTAAAAAAAGATGTCTTATGTTCATTCAGATCTGACTTCCCCATAGCCCCTGCCTCTACTGGCGGTTCTGCTGATTCAAAGGTGCCACTAAGTAGCTGCTTATATGTAAAAGTTTTAAGCATTGGTACATGCATATACAAAGCACTGGGGGAGATTACAGACTTGATTCACTACTGGTACTACCCTTTTTAAAAATACCAGCTGTAAAGTGTTAGAATTGTTTGTTAACCTGGTCTTTTAAAAATTCATAAAGAGGAGCAAAAGTTCTAATCTAATTTTTAAACTGCTTACTATGAAAAAAATTAAAGACATACAAAAGTAGAGCAAGTAGAACATCCATATAAATAAGCATTGCTCAGATTCAGCAATTATTGCTACATGGCCAATCTTGTTTCATTTATACTCTTATCCATTCCCATTCCCATTTATATCTCTAAAAGACAATTACTTTTAGAAATACATAGACAAAATACTATTATCTCACCTAAAAATTAACAATAATTCCTTAATATCAATTATCCAGTCAGTATTCAAATTTCTCCATCCCTCCGCTAATTTGTTTTCTGATTCTTTTGTTCAGATGAAGTTGATCAGCATTTGACAGCATGCTAAGACTAAGATTTTTTAAATCACAATCACAGTTTGATTGGCTAATCTGGTTTCTTATTTTAGGATGATTTTGGAGTTAATCCAAGCTGTTAGTGGTTTGGAAAACACCAAAAGTCAAGATCGTATGGTTTTCTGATTAAATCCAGCTGATGTCTGGGTAGGCAAAACCAAATAATCTATGCTCTATTCTCTTTCCCATTTTGAAGCTAGAGACTTATAATACTTTAAAAGCTGTGAATATTAACATCTAATAAAATGACTAACTGCCAGTGGCAACTAATGATAATGGCATCTTAAGAACAAGTTATCTGCATGACTATGTATGTTCTTTTTTTTAAGCCATAGCTAATCATAGAGTAGGAGTCTACAGAAGATTTGAAGCTCATTTAATATGCAAAATTCTAAGTGAATTCACTAGGGTCTTCATGCATAAAAACAGTATAACAAATATTAAAAAACTACGTGCCATGAGTCAGAGAATTTTAGTTAAAAAATTACCAATCAAAACTTGTCCCAGCTAATAATTAAAATAATTAATTCCTATCACTCTAATAAATAGTCTCTAGTAATTCTTGGTAATATCCTGATTTAAGTAAGAGTCCTGAATTTCTATTTTTTTTTTGTTGTTCCAGTACAGTTGTCTCCATTTTCCCCTCACCATTCCCCCCCCACCCTAGCCATCCCCACTCCCCACCCTGGATCCTACCCCCCATGGGTTTTGTCCAGGTGTCCTTTATACATGTTCCTGAAAACCCCTCCCCCTATTCGCTGCTTTTTCCCCCTCCCACCTCCCCTCTGGTTACTGTCAGTTTGTTCTTAATTTCACCTATAAGTGCAACCTAATCAACAAAAGAAACAAGCAAGCAAAATATAACCAGAGACAGTGAAAGTGAATTTTTATGTTTTGGTCTCATTGAAGCATCGTCTCATCTCTCATGCTACCTCACTCCTTCCTTCTCTCACTCTTTTTCTTTCCTTCTGTTCAACAAGTCAGAGCCATATGCTCAGTCAGCCCATGGCTTCCTTACATTTCAATTCTCCAGGAGACACTGTGAAGCCAGTTTCAAGCATGGCCTGTCCTCTCAGAGCATCCCCACTCCGTTTTCATAGAATCCACCTTCCTTACACTCATCTCCAAGATTCATGCCTTGCTCCTGGATATGGGACTCAAATGAATTATATTCATCTAATTTTATTTAGTACAACTCTTTGTAAAAACCCATAACTTAAAAAATGCTAAACGGTCCTATTTCAAACATCTCTCACACAGACAGAGGTGGGTAAAAGTAGGTGCATAGTTGTGAGTATGGGAAATAGAGTTTATTCTCATACTACTTCTTATTCATTTATTATTTGCATTTTTCCATATGAACTGTAAACCTACTTTTGCCTACCCCTGTATTTCCTACATGAAATTATATAAGTATGGAGCTGAAAGGATGCTTAGAGATCCTCTCTCTTCTACCCTCCTGTGGGGAAGGGAGAAGAGTTGTGAAGAGTTGAAGGAATGCTCACTAAGCAAGAAGAGCATTTTTGGCTAGAACTGGGGAGGTGAGCTGACTGTGGTATGGTGCCAGGGATCACAGATCTTTAAGTGGCGACAAAGAAGTGACACACCAGAGATGAGATGTTTATGGTGGCATCAAGCAGGGCCTTATTAAAATTTTTCATTTTAAAACTGTACTTGAAAAATAATTAAATAAAAAAATTGGAAAAAAAATTTCATTTTAATGAATGAAATTTCATTTTAATTTATCAGTTTTCAAAATGCTACAGTCCCTGCCTCACTATGTGCAATCCTTAAGAATCAGAAGCAGCAAAGAAGGAAAACAGAAATAGGAAAATAGCTCTGTGGGTATTTCAGCCAAATATCTCCTTAATTGTAATCCACATACAACCCTCAATTATTCCTATGCTGCTGTGACCTTAGAAAACAAGGGTTAAACATGATTAGTTTTGTAATATCTATTTTCAGATTATAAGATGCACCCCTTCCGACCCCTCCAGCCCCCCACCCTCAGCTCCAAATTTGGGAGGAAAATGCAGCAGCGACCCTGCTCCTGCCTCCTGTGACCCCACTCCACCGCTGCCCCCCCACACACAGTGAGCCAGGCAAGCTACATTCGGACTATAAGATGGACCCCCATTTCCTCCCAAATTTTCGGGGGAACAGTGTGTCTTATAGTCCAAAAATGGTATTTATACAATGCATAAAAAGGATCATCTTTATAATAAGCAGGAACTAATGATAACTTACATCAAAGAACTTTCAGATAGTTTTACTTGTTTAGAATTATCCCTTTATGTGCCTTAATCAAAACCGCAAATTGAAAAATCTGGTAAAGTAGATGAAGAAATAAATTACCATAAATCTGAAACATATATTTTACTTTGATGGGAAGAACAGCAATGGCAATGAGTGAAACTGTCAAAACTAGACCTTTCTCTGCTTTCTCTGCTGATCCTTTGAGGCTACCAGAGGAAACAATAAAGACATACTGTATAGTCACTTAAAAGAGTAAAGTGATAGAAGAAAGCTATTTCAGGACCCATATCCCAACTGCTAGACCAGTGGATTGTCAGCACACCAGTCTGGACTACCATACCACTCTAATTCACACCACTTTCATCTGCTATTACTGTTACCATGCACTAAACTATAAAAGTCTAAAATAGAGATTTATGGTGCTCTAGAGCTTTAAACTACTTTTATATGGTAGCCAGTCCCCCTAAGAACACCTCCATTGTTCACTAACTACATGCTGGATGCTGGAATACTGGGAAAAACGTTT
Source organism: Sturnira hondurensis (assembly GCF_014824575.4). NCBI lineage: Eukaryota > Metazoa > Chordata > Mammalia > Chiroptera > Phyllostomidae > Sturnira > Sturnira hondurensis. The sequence continues at coordinate 827,282 of NW_028080118.1, read as the reverse complement.
CTTTTGTGACCATGACATCCCATATATAGTCTGTCCAGGAAAAATCAAGCCATTGTTAATATAATGGGAATGGCTTGCACAACACCGATGTAACCTGGCAGCCAAGGAGAGTAGAACTGGAATGTGCATGCGTGAACAATGATGGCTTCGCTGTACTAGTCAGTGGGGGCGGTAGACGCCACTGAGTGAGCATGTGGACTGTGTGACTGAAACATTCAAATGACCAAGCAAGTAGAGCAATGAATCTGCATCTAACTTTGCATTAAGCTTTAACATTCCTTTATGGAAACTATTTGAATGACTCAGAAGCCTGCAGCTATGGGCAAATGGGGATTGGCAGCTTCCTCACCACAACGCACCTGCTCATGCATCATGTCTCTTGCAGAGTTTTTTTAAAAATATTTTATTTATCTTTAGAGGGGAAGGGAAGGAGAGAGGAAGAGAAACATCAATGTATGGTTGCTTCTCCTGCATCCCCTGCTGGGAACTGGCCCCTGCCGGAAACTGGCCTGCAACCCAGGCATGTGCCCTGACTGGGAATCGAACCGCGATCGTCTGGTTCGCAGGCCTGTGCTCAATCCACTGAGCTACACCAGCCAGGGCTCTTGCAGAGTTTTTTGGCAAAACATCAAATCACCCAGGTGACTCAGCCCCCCTACAGCCTAGATTTGGCACCCTGTGACTTCTGGCTTTTCCCCAAAGTAAAATCACTTTTGGAAGAGATGAGATTTCAGACCATCGATGAGCTCCAGGAAAATAAGACAGGGCAGCTGATGGCGATTAGGACTGTGTGAGGTCTCAAGGTGCCTACTTGGAAGGGGACTGAGGTATCATTGTCGTATCAGTGTCCTATCATTGTACAATGTTTCTATTTTTCATCGGGACAGGATATACATGTGTGTGCATACAGGCACCATGCATGCCCATATGCACACATGTATACGCGCAAGTGTGCACGCACATGCATGTGCACACATGCAGGCATGTATGCACGTGTGGGGGCATATATGCATATGTGTATGCTTGTGCTTTTATATATGCTTTTATACATACATACATATATATGTATGTCAGTGTTTTTGTTTTTGTTTCTCTTTCTAAAGCTCACCTTTTGTTGTACAACTCTGTTGTACCACAGGTAATGTGTATCAGGTTTTATTCAAGCATATAAGGCCTGCCACACAAACATCTACACTGAAACACTTTTGTAAGGAGTACTTAAATAAGAGGCAGACAAATCTAAGAGATGCTGCAGGGAATATGTAGTTTAAGAGTAATGGAATACCTTGGTATTTATGGATTGAATTGTACCCCCTTCCAAATTCATAGCGAAGTCCTAACTGCAATACCTCAGAATGTGACTATATTTGGAAACAGGGTCATTGCAGATGAAATTAGTTAAGATGAGGTCATTCTATAGTAGAGTGAGCCCCTAATCCAATCTTACTGGTATTGTTATAAAAAGGGGAAAATTGGATCCAGACAAGCAAACAGAGGGAACGCCATGTGAAGATTGGAGTTATGCTTCTACAAGCCAAGGAGAAGGGCCTGGAAAAGATCCTTCTTTACAACCTTGAGGGGGGAAGAATGTGGTCCTTGATCTCAGATTTCTAGCCCTCAATACTGCAAGATAAAATACTCCTCTTGTTTCCCTGGCCAGGTGGTTGAATCATTGCCCCATACACACAAAGGTTATGGGTTCAATTCCTTTTCAGGGCATATGCTTAGGTAGTGGGTTCAATCCCCGGTCAGGATGTATACAGGAGGCAACTGGTCAATGTATCTTTCTAACATTGATGAATGTCTGTCTGTCTGTCTATCTGTCTCTCTCTCTTCCTTCTTCTCCCTCTAAAATCAATAAACACATCCTCGGGAGATAATTTAAACTATTTCTCTTGCTTCAGCCACCTGGTCCTTTGTTATGACAGTCAATGGAAACTAATATATTTGGTGCAGTTTGCTACTGCCTTAATAATAGTTAACATCAGAAAAGAGAAAAATAAGAGGGAAATACTAGAGAGGAAGTGTCCTCTCACACCCCAGCCCTAGCACTGACTCCTCCCCACTGGAAAAAATGACTAATCTGATTGTGCAGAGTGTAACATGCATTAGGTTCCATGTCACTATTGGGTAAGGTCACTGCCTTCAGGGTGATTTGTGTTTCTCATGCTCTCTGTACAACCTCTGACCAGGTATGCTATGTGAGGTACACCTGGGCTCCTCATTCATTTTGCTGGTTGGGTAAGTGGACTGGAGTCTATTTCTCTGTCTCTGTCTCTCCCCACCACCCATCCTTTCTTACACATAGGAACATGCAAGTTGGTCACAAAATTGCAATTCACATGAAGGGTTGGAGGCCCTTTTCTTAAGTCGAAAGTCTAAGTTGTATCCACATTCTGCCTCTTAGCAGCACCCAGTGTTTACTTATCAGGTCTCTGCCAGCCATAATGAATAATTCAGTCCTTTGTAATCAGTACTTTGGTTTTGATTTGGTTGTTGAAGAGGAATCAGTGGTGTAGAAAACCTGAAACAAATCCTATCCAAAAGCCACAAGCCCTGCTCAACAGTCCTTCAACTCCTTCTTTTGATGAAACTCTTCCAGAAAAGTTATTTTTGGAAATTGTGACATTTGTTATCTATATTCATGGTGCTCTAAACATCCTACTACATAATGCACATAGAATGCACATTAATCAGACTCTGCACCCAAACAGCTTCTATTCAGTTTTTGATATGCATATGTCAAAAATATTAATAGTTTATCTGAAGTACAAAATTAATTGGGACTTCTGTGCTTTATCTGGCAAACTTACTCAGGGAGGACAAACAGAGAATACACACCATCAGATTGGAGAGTAGGTTTGCTCACCATGACACAACTTGTTGAGGTTTAACCTGGCATGTTCATAGCTCTCTGAGGGACAGAACTTCATATAATGATTGCACTCCCCTAACCCTGGCTGAACCAAAAGTATACAACTGACCTCCTAGGAAACCACAAAGTTGTTGGCTATCAGATTTGTTTTCCTGAGAATTTTTTAAAAAGATTTTATTTATTTATCTTTAGAGGGGGAAGGAAAGGAGAGAGGGCAAGAAATCAATGTATGGTTGCCTCTCATGCGTCCCCTGCTGGAAACTGGCCTGCAACCCAGGCATGTGCCCTGACTGGGAATCGAACCGTGATCCTCTGGTTCGCAAGCCCATGCTCAATCCACTGAGCTACACCAGCCAAGGCAAGAATTTTCAATAAGAGACACAGAGATTCTAGTGACAGAACTATGTGGATGCTTGAATTAAATAACATGTAGAGTCCAGCCAGGAAGGCATGTCTGTTAGAAAGTAGAAAATGACAGTCAAAGGAAACAGGAGACAGATAATGTAGGAGAGCCATTACATGGTCATTGAGAGAAAGAGCAAGCAATTTGCCAATTTTGGCTTCAATCATTCTGTGGCCTGACTGTACTTCATAGACCAGATACCTGTAAAAGTGTCTGTTGTATTCTTTTTTAAAAAATGTTTATTGATAAGAGAGAGAGAGAAACATCAAATGCTTGCCTGCCATACACGCCTCAACTGGGGATTGAACCTGACACCTAGGTATGTGTCCTGACTGGAAACTGAACCTGCAACAATTTTCGGTGTACAGGAAGATGCTCCAAACAGCGAAGCCACACCAGCCAGTGCTGTTGTATTCACATAATAAACTTCCCTTTCCTAAGACAGATTGAGTTTCTACTCCTTGACACCACTGATCCTTGATAAGATATGGGATGGTGTTTTAAGGTTAGAACAAGAATGGCAAATGGCTTTTATCTCAGGTTAACTACTCTTGATCTATTCACATAACTGTGTAGAGGGCTGGATTGCAAAAGATTATGGTTTACTTTCAAATTCATGACAAAGAATGCCAAGACTGGCTAGCACTGCCTGCTATGAATGAGAGAGTAGGGACTGGCAACATACGTGCCATATATTTGCCATCCCTGCAGTTGGGGAAGAAATGAAAGTAAGTATATGTCTTCCTCTAAAAGGTACCAAAGGTCATTGTAGAACTACATTGTGGAAATATGAGGTACCCAGAAAAAATCAAAACATACATAATTTTATCAACTGTAATAACACCAGTCTACTGAACTTTTGCCTGTTTCTACCTGTTCTGTATTTATGCAATCCTTTATTTCTTTCTGTGGAAGGTCACCAATAGAATGAATATGAATCAATTATTTTCCTGGCAGGCTTCATTTGGATTATGTTGATATTTAAACAGTTCAAAAAACTGTCAAGGCTATAAATAAATTCTCTGTACATTCACAATCATGAATATTATTTGTGATCTGAGCCAAGAATAAAAGCCGATTAGGGAAATTACCATATATTCCCGAGGCAACTGTGGCTTTAACCAAAGAAGATACTGACTTTTCCTACTACATAACAATAATTAATACCAATCAATATTAATATGGCACTTTACAGACTGCTAAAAAGTAAAGTAGTCTCAAATTTCTCTATTAAATACAAATTGCTGATACCAGGGACTCTACATATTACACACATGCGCACCACCCAGGAAGCATAGTTCATAAACTGGAGTGAATCAGGGCAACTATCAAGGGACCCTGTGCTTTAGGGAACACCAACTATCTGGTAGACTTCGGAGTAACAGGGTGGCAGCTCAAAGGAGATAAAGAAGGAAATGATCTAGTGAATGCTTAAACAGAAAGAAAGCTGTTGTCTGTCAAATATACACACAATTGATCTATATACTCTACTCCACAGTTTCCATGACTTTTGCATTCATTTAATGCAAGTTCATTTGTATAACAGTATTGGGATAGGGAAGGGAGTGGGTCTGCTGGAGATTCATAGTGATTAGATCTGGTGAAAACATTTGTGGAAACCTGCAGGCCATTGCAAACACGCCTGCCCCATGGTGAAGTAAAAGCCATTCATCACAGAAGATGGACCAGTAGTTATGGAATGAGAGCTACCAGAGAAATAGCCTAATTATTATTTATGACTTACTGCTGAGAAGGAGTTGAGACATGGCAAATCGTAGTCTTAGTAGTGTTCTGCAGGGTAGGATCTGATTAACTTCTGGTGAAGAATGACAAGAACATGTTGTTCTGAGGCCCACATTCTATCTTGTTGCCTAGGTGATACTGGACAACCTGTAAGTAGGCCTGTACAAAAGGGAGGAAGCAGTTTTAGTTTGAATGAAATGTACAGTGTAAGCACTTCATTTATTTGATGGGTTTAGTCTTTTTAAAAAATTGTTCTCTTTTCAACTGAGGATTGACCAGGAATATTTTCATAAACCACAGGGATGGTAGTATGGTGTAGGGAGGGTGTAGTAAGAGGGAGGTGTTGAATATTTAAAGGTAGGATGACTGGAGCAGAGGGTACACTTGGCCCTCCCCATAACAGTAAAGCAGAAGTTACTGGGCAGAGTAGTTGGCAGTTAAAAGGTGCTTTGAGAGGCAGTAGGTGAGTGACCTCTCTCTATTCAACCAAAAAGTTTACTTATGAATACTTAAATCCCATTACCATGAACTCATTACTTTGGTTCAGCATTGCTCAGTCCCTGTGGTTTTTTTACAAACATCTAAACACTTGAAAAAGTTCCCTAATTCTTAGATTGAAGAAGTTTATCAGATCTCATTCATCTATTCATAAAGCAGGATTGCAGAAGAGCCCTGGGCTCCAAGGCAGGGGCTAGGAAAAGGCGGTGTTAAAAATAGGGGCGTGGGAGTTTGAGAATGTTTAGTAGAAACCTGCTTGGGTGTCCACCTTGCTCATCTCAATTGATTGCCAACTTTGCTGGGAGTTCTCCCTTTGAGAAGAATCTTCTGGTTTGCTGATGGTTTCCAATGGAGACTGAATGCCTGGCCAAGTGAGGGTAAGGACCCAGGTTTCCCATCACAAACGGTGTTATCTAATCTGCCTGGCTGTAAACTCTGGGGTGTCCAGAAGTATTTCATCATCTCATGGACATCATGGAAGATGTATATGTGGGATGGAGCCTGAGCAGTCTCTGAAGGCATTAGTTTAATAAGCAGGTGGCCCAGATTCCCGCGGCACCTCTTCCTGCCATACTGCTGCCCCTCCCTCAATTCATACCCGTGGTCTCACGATAAGTTACCTGTGACCAAATGTCTGAAGATAAAAAAGAAATACATGAGCCCAGTTTGCACATAACTTTGCATAGTTAAGCTGGCCCCACCTGAAAGTGAAGGACTCCAACACTACAACCCCACCATAGGGTACTCCGAAAAGACACTGGGGAAGGGAAATCTTCCCAATGGACAGAACTGTGAGTAGCATATCTGGTTGGCTGGGGACTTAGAAAGTTTCTAACAGCAATCTAAATATTGCTACTTGAAAACCTGAAATGTTACCTGTTTAAAAATGATATAAAAATTCAGAAGTAATACATTATCCAATCCTCTCATTTTCCCACGGGGAAAACAAGGCCCAGAGGATGTAGGGCTTGGTCCAAGGGGAACTCTAGATTTCAGCCAGAGTTGACATCTGGATCTCAGTTTTGTTCTCTTCCTGTTAACAGCATATAGATAATCATTCATTATTTTGTCAACATTTCTTTTTTCCCCTTTTAAAAAAATTATTTATTTATTTTTAGAGAGAGGGAAAGGGGAGGAGAAAGAGAGGGAGAAAAACATCAATGTGTGGTTGTCCCTCATGTGTCCCCTACTGGGAACTGGCCTGCAACCCAGGCATGTGCCCTGACTGGGAATCGAACCGGCAATCCTTTGCTCCACAGGCCTGTGCTCAATCCACTGAGCTACCCCAGCCAGGGCTTTTGTCAACATTTCTTGAGCTTCAACAGTGTGTCACCCTCTTCCCTGGGAAATAGGGACAAATATAAATAAGGTGTGGCCTCTGTCCTCAAGAAGCCCTTGTGTTTGTTCAGTTTCGTGCATGTTTGTGTATTCTAGTTATACCCTGTGACAAGAAATAACTGAAACCAAACTGGCAAATTCTTTTTCAAGTAGAGCAGACTCAATACTTGCTGAAGAATGTCAAATAGAATTTAAGAAATGTTAGAAAGTGAGGTGCTGAGAACTATATGACTCAAAAATAAAACAGACACCAACAGAGATATTAATTAATTCAAGATTGGATTTGATAGTTAAAGGGTGTCTGCATCACTATCACTGCTGGGAAGAGAGCCATTTTTAATGGATTTTGATGGCATCCTGCCTGAGTCTTAGTATCTAAATGTTGGCCTGGGTGAGATAAAATTTGAATTAATTGATCAGAAAGACTGGAGGATGGTGCAACCTACAATTATTTTAAACATTAGAAAGTGGTTGAAATAAAGCTGTTGAATACCCCTCCAATTCATGAAGTTTTAGACCTAAACTTCAAATTCAATTCTTTGTTTTCTTACAAAGCTCCATCCCCTTCCCCGGTTGACCCTTCTTTAAAAAAAATCTAAAAATCTAAGCTCTGTTCAAAAGACTGAGACTGTTCATTCCTGGGCATGTTTTCTCTAACAACTGTTTGAGTTCCTCTCTCCCCTCTCAGCCTTCTTTCTTGTCTTAGAGGAAAAGGGTTCCCTCCTCCCTTCTCAAACCTCAGCCTCATTTTCTCCAGTCCATCCCCTCTGACTTCATTTCACACCCGGCTTTCTCAATTGTTTCTCTTTCTAAAATCTTTTCTTTTTATTATTATTATTTTTTTAATTTAACTCTTGTTCAAGTACAGTTTTCTTTCTTGTATTCCCAGTCCCGCCCCCCCAGTGCTCCCCACCTCCCTCCCATCTCCGCCCCCCACCTTAGTTATTGTCCATGTGTCCTTTATACTTGTTCCTGTGAGTCCTTCCCCTTTTCCCCTGTGATTCTCTCCCCTCTCCCCTCTGGTCCCTGTCAGCACGTTCTGTATTTCAGTGTCTTTGGTTACATTTTGCTTGCTTGTTTGTTTTGTTGTTTAGAGTCCTGTTAAAGGTGATATCATGTGGTATTAAAATCTTTTCTTCCCCTTTCTTTTAAAAGCAGAATCTTTCCCACTCTGCTTTTAAACATGTATAGGTCTCCTTTAGCTTAGAAAACAAAGTTGCTTCATTCTGATGGCCCTCCCAGCTATTGTGCTTTTTTTCCCTTTTTCCACCACCAAGCTTTGCACATGAACAGTTTATACCTATAAACTCCTGCACTCTGGCTTCCAGCAAACTACCGTTGAAACTGTACTCTCAAAGCTCATGCAGGATTTCTGAAGCATTAAATGAAAATAGCTTTTCTAAAGTTTTGATTTCCCTTGACCAAGAATAGGTTTTGGAGGTTTAGAGCATTTTACACCAAGCTCTAATACTACATTTTCCTTGCATACTGGACACTTGTATTTGAGCATTTGATTACTTCAACATAGTTAAAACTGAACTCATCATTTTCTTCACTGATATTCCCCCTGAGTGATTTTCCCATGCATGACTGAAGGTAAGCTCTGTGAGGGCAGGGATGATATCTCTCAGGTACGTTACCATAGCTCTGTCACACTGCTTGGATATAGTCAATATTCCAAAAGCCATTTGTTGCGACACATAAATGGATAAACATCATTCTCCGAGTTCACCGACCTTAATTCTTTGCACTCATTTTGAATTTCCTTCTCTCCTTTGTCCCATAAATTAAATCAGTGATCAAACCTTGGCAACTCTGCCTTCAAATGTAGTGTTTAAGTGCATGGACTGCAAGTCAGGTGGACCCGTTTTGACTCTTCGCTGTTATTTTCTAGCTATGACTTTGAACAAGTTCTCTAACCTTTCAGTTTCTTAATTTATAACCTGAGGATAATAGTGGAAGCTTATGACGTTAGTGAGAATGAGATAATGCATGTAAATGCTTAGCACAGTGGCTGGCACACAGCAATGGTTCAATAACGGATAGCTATTCAAATGATCTCTTACTGCTCCCCAGCGTGAACTCATATTCCCCTAGGGAGGTCAACTTGGTACTTCCTAGAGTTGCTGTTTCAGTTGGCCAGAATGCTTCCCTCCTTCCTGCCTATTCAAAATGTTATTTACTTATGTGTTATATGTCAGTAAAGCTGGGAAAATATTTATTAATTTTACTTTCCTATATTTTGCATCTAATATAACATTTAAGTAAGCCATTAAAAAGTACTAACAGTTATACATGTTCAGTAATCATAAACAGTTGGAGTATATAAAAAACCCCAAGAACAAGTGTAAGTATTATTATGAGTAATATCATTAGCAGACAGGTAGAGACAATTAAGGAAAATGGTTCTGAGTTTAGCATCAATCCATAGGGATACAGGTCTTGCCAACGTCTTGGGATAGCTGTCTATCTCTGATGTTAACAGCTTCTCATCCTAGAGGAGTCTTTGATGTCCCTTTTTAAAAAAGATTGTATTTATTTATTTTAGAGAAAGGAGAGGGAGCGAGAAAGAGGGAGAGAAACACTGACTAGTTGCCTCTTGTTTGTCCCCAAATGAGGTCCTGGCCGGCAACCTGGACATGTGCCCTGACTTGGAATTGAACCAGCAACCTTTGGGTTTTCAGATTGACGCCCAATCCACTGAGCCACACCAGCCAGGGCTGATGTCCCTTGTAGGCAGAGGCAAGGGTAGGTGTCCATGCATGGTTAGGTGGCAGATAGAGTTTCTTCCAACAAGGTTGGAGGGCGTCTTTATTTGATGTCCTTTCCAACTTCACCCAATTTGAAGTGGAGAAACAGTGGGGCACAATGGACCTGTGCTGGTACCTAGCATAGGATGGTCCTGAATGGGCTTCTTCAGAATCCTGCCAGCAATGCCAAGTAAATGTCGATGTAAGAAACATCCAAATTTGCCCTTCCTGGTGTGGTTCAATAGATTAAGTGCCAGCGTGTGAACTAAAAGGTCGCTGGTTGGATTCCCCATCAAGGCACATGCCTGGGTTGCAGGCCAGGTCCCCAGTTGGGGGCATGCGAGAGGCAACTGATTGATGTATCTCTTGCACATGTTTCTCTCCCTCTCTTTTCCCTCCCTTTTCCTCTCTCTAAAAAATAAATAAAAAAATTTTAAAAGTCCAAATTTTGCCCTGGCTGGTGTGGCTCAGTGGATTGAGTGCCGGACTGCAAACCAAAGGGGTGCCCCTTCGATTCCCAGTCAGGACACACGCCTGAGTTGCAGGCCAGGTCCCCAGTAGGGGGCCTTCGAGAGGCGACCACACATTGATGTTTCTCTACTCTTTCTCCCTCCTGTTTCCCCTCTGTATAAAAATAAATAGATAAAATCTCTAAAAAATAAGAAGTCCAAATTTGTATACAATTTTTATGAGTTTATTTGAACCAAACTGATGGCACTGCCAGGAAGCAAGATCTCAAATGTTCCCTATTAACTTTTATGTTTTGAAAGTAATGCATATCCACAGTTAAAAAGTTAAATAGATTAATAAGACTTATAAGCAAAAAGAGCAGAACCCTACATCTCTCCCAACTTCTGATCTGTAGCATGAAAGCAACCACTTTTAATAACTTTAGCTGTTTCTTCTAGTATTCACTTCTACATTTCTATATAACATACTTATACTGATGTTTCTTGATCTTTTGATTTTTAGATAGCATTTATTGATGTCTTTTTATGGAAAATAAAGATTCAGACTTCTTATAACACCAAACTTTCTGACTTGTTTTCCCTTCATCCTACAAGAGTTAGGATTTGGCATATCAATAAGGCAGTGTTTTCATTGTTATGGCTATGTAACTGTCTTTTACTTTGGAGCCGAGTAGCATTTCATCATGACTCATTTAGTGTCTTGAGCAAATTCTATTTTTTTCCTGGTGTTAAAAACTGCCTTGGTTTTTCTTAGTTTGTTGGCTGCCTTTTCTATGTATCTTTCGCTAATTATTCAGTAATTGTCTCATACAATTGTAAAACCTTTCTGAATACTATTCTCCATGTGGTCAAACATAGCAGGTAGTCTATCAGTTAATTAAATTTTTTCCTTTAGATAAAGCCTTCCTATGTTCCTCCATCTTCCTACTTTCTTTGGGTGTCGTTGCTCTCTAGGTATGACATAGGGTATGACTATATATCTTGAATTTTATTATCATCTAGGGAATTCCCTTCACTTCTCTTTTATGTTCACACCCCATTTTCTGGGTCACATATGTTTCTTGGTTTAGTCTCTCATGTGATGGAATGCATATTCCAGTGGCTTCCTGAGAAGGGAGGTTTATATTTTATATCATTTACTAATCCTCAATATGGACCTGTTGCTCCCTCCTGTAGGCAGGTCCACTTACCATTTGCTGGAACACTTTTATCTCCACATCGTCACCACTTCTCTTGGTTAGAATGCTCTCCAACTTCCTGTTTGTAGGTTCAAATGCGATTTATATTTTGAGCAAATTTTTATGTTTATGAAAATAATGTATGCACATAGTTTAAAAGTTAGTTATAAGACTTGTAAAGAGGGAAAATAAAAGTCCCTTATCCCATTCTTTTCTATTCTCAATTTGTGCTCCTAGAGGCAAGTACTTTCCATTATTTCAGCTGTTTCTTCTGGTATTTACCTCTTTATTTCTAAACAATCTAACTATAGTGATATATTTTAAGTTAAAGCCTTCTTATTATGGATGATAAAGATTTTGTCTTCCTATGCCATAACCTTTTTAACCCCTTCTTTGTCTACCCTCCCCATATAGTCTGGGAGGAGGTAGCATTCTGAATTAGAAGTAATTTTCTCACAATCTTGAAGGCCAAACTATACCTTAGTGACTTCACTGTGGTTCCTAGTGATTGCCTCTTCCCTTCTACTGTAAAAAAAACCCCTATCCTTTTAACAGTCGGTTCTAGAAATGTGTATCCCTTTAACATCATGATTACTAGAATACACCAACTTCCCCTTTTTGAAAAGCAAAACAACACTAGAAAATCCACGATGTCCCTGGAATTCTGCTGTTCTCCATGATTAGTAACTTCATTTGTCAGCACCCTCCATGTCATTAATATGAACTATTTGGAGCACTATAACAGGTAGCCTTGATCTCATCTGACAAAGTGTAATTTTAGCTAAGATCTGAAAGATGAATAGCAAAGGCCATGTGAAAGCATGCCAGCAGAGATGGTTGCATGCGCAAAAGCTGTCAAGGGAGAAGGATCTTTGGAAACTCAAGGGAAGAAAGGTGTCAAGTGGGGTGGAGCTTGGTGAGTGAGGGGGAGAGTAGGCTCACTGAGGCCAGAGAGGAAGGCGGGCGTCAGAGAATTCAGGGCCATGTAAATGATGGTAAAGCCAGATTCGGGACTTACCCTAACAGTCACAAGAAGCTACTGAAAAGTCATAAACAAGGGAATGATTTGATCTGATCTGTCCTCCAAAAATTTCTGTGGTTGCAGTGTAAAAAATGAATTGGAGAGGGCCGACAGATAGAAAGATATCAGTAAAACTGGTCTAAAATAAACATTAAGGCAAGTCTTGGAAGGGAGAAAAAATTTTCAAATGGGCAAAAGGTAGTTTTGTGAGGTATGTTTGAAAGCTCAGCAGAGACACCTGAATTTCTTCAACTTGCTGATGGCACTGATTTAGATGCTGATATAACAGCTTCCATCTTTTTTCTTTTCTTTGTTTAGTATTAGAATAAGGAAGTGACTCCTTCTTACCATCCCCTTCTTGCTGGATTCCTGAATTGCTGACCAACTGGCTGATTGCAGAAGCAGTGCGCTCCCCTCCTTCACAATTGTGGACTGCATCCTGTGCCTGAGATTTTATTCTGCCTATTTGCCATGGTGAGATTTCTGAGGGGTTGAGGTAAAAGGTGGGAAAGAACAAGGGGATCAACAGAGAAGAAGGGCTTATGAGAGGCTTGCCCAGAAATGGGGCAGCAGAATTAAAATAGTCAAGGAAGAAAACGTTCCCTTCCCTTTATCCTATAGTAAGCATTATATCTAAGCCAAGATGTGAAAAGGACAAAAGACTGCTTCCTCACAATTCCTGCCAGCAGGAGATCAGGGCTTCTGCTGCAGTCAGCTGCTACACCACAAGAGTTGGTGTTATATATACCAAGGCTTCCGACAGTTTAGGCTGGAAGTTAGTTTTTGCAGTTCTGTTTATGGAGTTGGCCAAATAAAAATGCAGGCTGAAGGTCTGCTTTTCATAGTCATTGACAACAGCTTTCTACAACACCTGGGTTTTCTTTAGAAGCTGTGAAGAGGCACTGAAAAGAACAAGAATAAGTCCTTCTTGTCTTAAAAAACAACTCACATGAAAGTAACTCTAAAACGTGTGTGAGGGCAACTCTAATTTCAGGTTGAGTTTGAATATGGAAAAAAATTACCTTGCATAAATTTCATGTTTTGCTGAGCATATATTGATTTGTGTGGAATTGGATTTTTATACTCAAGCAAATTAGTCTAAACCTATGAATATATACATACTGTGATGAAGTAAACTAGGAGGACATTGAGATAATGGAACTATAACAACAATTGAAAATATGACAAACATAGCTGCTATATCTTGGGGCTAAATGGTTTGCTTTTAATCTGGGCAACAGGACAATGGCATGTGAGATAATACACAACGGTGTGTGAGACAACACTGCAAAACAATGTCCAGTTCTCTAATTTTTAAGTTCATCTGTTTGAATTCATAAGCAAAGCACATTTTTCCATTTGTTTAAAAATTGTATATGAAAGTACAGTAATTATTATTAAATTCATTTCCTATTATGTATTTTACTGATAAGGATACATTTTATTGATACGGATTCTAATCTAATGCCTACCACAAACAACAATAACTTCTTCCACCCCAAATTTCAGTATCTAGAACAGGGCCTTTTACATAGTAGATGTTCAACAAATAATTAGTGAGTTAAATTACATGAGTTGCTGTGTTCAATAAAAGTAAAGCCAGAAAATAAACTCTGTTTGGAAATAGATCTTTCAAATGGTAGATAGCAAAAGCTTAGATCCATTTTGCAATAAAATAAAATATCCTAATATCTCATTAATATACACTTAACATAAACCTCAACAATCATTAGATACGCCCTCAAGTGTGAGCAAATTGATGAAACCACAATAGGGAAAGAAGTGGATTTCTACAGTTTTACTTCTTGGCAATAAGGGTGGTTTCGGAACATACCTTACGTCTTTCATTTGCATTTCTTTGGGGATGGGCTCCTCACTCAAAGAATCAAATTCAAACTTCGTAGTGTATTTTTGAAGATTGTTTTGGGGGTTTATGCCTACCACCCCCGCTCACACATCCTGAGCGCCTGCCAGGGCACTGTGTTCTTTTTCTTAGCTCGTTCTGTACTTTCTCACGGACCTGTCCCTCCACCCTGGGCTTGGCTCAACTCGGCTCTTTTTGTCAGCTCCTGTATAATCTCTCTACGCTTCAAGGTCCAGTTTAAGCTTCAGCGATTTCAGAAAAGCTTCCCAGACCCCCTTTTCAGATGCAATATTGCCCGCCCCCGGCCCCCCCCCCCCGCTTTTGAACCTCTACTCCAGCAGGTATCCCCTGACTAGACTGCGACCAGCCTATTGAGGAGGTCTTTCAGGTAGTCACTGAGTTCAGCCCCTACCACTTTGCACGGTACAAAGAAAATGCCCAATAATGGTTTGTTGAAGTGAGTATGAACCCCTAAGAGGAAAAGAAGAGCCTATGAACAGCGTTAAAGGTCCTTCACCACCTGAGGGGAAGCCCGTTGCGTAGCTGGACCCTGTCCTCAGCTCTAGACTGGCACGAGAATGTGATACGGCAGAAGGCTCTGGTAAGTGCACTTAGTTCTTCCTTACTTTTATAGAGGGATTCGAAAGTTCTTTAACGGCCTCGGGGCAAGCCATAAACAGGTGGGGGTTGGGATGCCCAGTCTCGGAGCAATTCTAGCCTCAGCTTTCATATCTCATTTTTAGTTTCGCAAATTCCAGTTCTAAACTAGGAGCCGAGGGCGTAGAGGGTTTTCCAATTTCCACGCCCTAGAGACAGCTACCAGCCTTCCGGGGTTCGTCTCATTTATCCCTCTCACATATCCCATCGCGCGCAATCTACCCAGCGCTCCTGGCCTCCACATCCAGCCGGTGCAGAGAACCACGGTTGGGCCAGGCGGTCTCAGCCACTTCCTCCATCAACCCTCTGGGCAAACCCTGCACGGGCGAGTGGGGGAGCTCCGGGCCCGCAGTACAAGGCAGACTAGAGGTAGGGTTGTACTACAACTCCCAGGCTCCTCCGCAAGAAATGCGGGGGGCGGGGAAGGAGGTGAGGGGGCGGGGTTTGAGGTGGAGGGGCAGGGAAATCCCGCCCTGCTGCGCATTGGCGACACAAAGCTTGACTTAACTAGCTCTGAGAAAGTGGAAGTAAGATGGCTTAGGTGGGCGATAGGACGAGAGAAAGAACTAAAGGGGGGAACAGCCGCGTAGGTGGGAGCGGAGCTACGCGAGGGTAGTGGGGTGGTCCTCGCCTTTCCAGATGACAACGGGGCGGCTTTCATAACTAGTTCTCCTGCCCTGCTTGCTCAGGGGTCTCTACAGTGCCCTGCCACTCCTTGCTCTCAGACCTGCTGCCTCGTGGGCTCGGGGCGGGCTGCTGGGCGGCACCGTGGCTCCTCAGCCTGGGTGAGGGACGAAAGCGTGGGGCGAGGCGGCAGTCGCGGACCTAGGAGGGGCTGCGAGTGAAGCGGCGCCGTGGCGGAGTTAGGGCCGGGGCAGGGGAGGCTGTGACTCGCTACGGGGCCAGTGGAGTAGTGCCGGGCTGAGGCAAGGTGAGGCGCTAGGTACCTCAGAGAGTCCCCGCCCCCCCGCCCCCCACGCCAGCCCGGAGTGGGGCGGAAGCACGCGGGCTGGCCAACGGGGAGGGCGGGCGGTGGCACTGCTCCGGGTAAAGAGTGCAGACCGCGGGGGGCCGAGTCCGGCGCCAGCGGAGAGATAGGGGCGTCCCCTCAGGGCAGGAGGAGTCTAGGACTCCTCCGCCTTCCCTCCTTCGCGCTTCGGGTGCGCCTTCTCCGCGGGCTGCTGCGGGAGCGCAGGGGCGGCGGGGAGCCAGATAAGGGGGAGCTACAGGGCCACAGACCCCAGGACTAGCGGGGCGCGGGCCGAGAGTGAGGCGGGGCGGGGGCGTGTGGGGTGGGCTGGGGCGCGCGCGGGGGGGCGGCGGGGGCAGCGCGCAGAGCCAAAGAGGGCGGTGGCAGCGGGCTGGTGGCGGGTTATCCTTCCTCCCGTGCGCTTGGCGCCACCGGCCCACGCTGCAGTGTGTTCTGTGGACGGCACCTTCCCATACAGCCCGGCAGAGCCCAGCTCGGCGCCCCCAGCCTTGGATGCGATGTTCCGCCGGAGCTTTAATAGCTTTGTAAGTACACTCGTCGCGACTCCACGCGGGTGGGTTCGCTGTCTCATCAACCCCTCCACTGGGTCCCTCAGAACAGTTTTCTGAGAAGATTAAGTCAATTTATGGGAGACACTACCACCCCTTTTTAATTCTCACCGCTGTCCCGGTGACCAGGGTGTGGAGTCAGGTAGGGATCTTAGAGTCCCTGATCCCCACCCCCCACCACCCCGAAGGGTTTAAGCAGAGCTTCCCGGGGTGGTTACAAACTCCACCTGAGACCAGAGTGGGGGGCGTCGCCTAGGGCTGGATAGCGGGGGACCGACCCAGAGGCCCCTCAGTTTGCCAATTAGTTGAAGATGGCGTTTTATTATCAGGGAGGTGGCTTTCTTTTGTTTCCTCTGCTGCGAGCACATGGAGGTAAACGTAAACCTGTCTCTGTGGCCCCCCAAGACCCTGGGGACTGAGGGGCCTGGCGGCCAGGGGAGGACTCAGCCTTGCCCGGGGCTCGGCCAGGCAGGCGGTGGGTGGTTGATGGTCGGAGGCTGGGCAAACTTTGGAGACCCAGACTAAAAAGCTCACCTTTAGGGGTTGATAAAGCTAGGGCGATTGTCAGGGTGGGCTGGGTGGATGTGGAGACTCCAGGAGGCGACACAGCGGCTGCTGAGCGTCGCGTCTGAAGCCTTGCCGCCGAACACCCCAGACGTTGAACCCTTGGGAGAAGGCAGGCTGCTGCTGGACTCTTCTGCCCATTGCCCGCTTCCAAGTCCGCAGAATAGGGAATTGGGCATAGGGAAAAGCAATTTCTGCCTAGTGCCTTTTGAGTAACCTCTTTTACTCCTAGAGGGTACGTTAAGAATGGAGCAAAACAGAGACCATGACTTCTATGCTGCTCTTTGTAGCAACTTCCTTAATTGCAAGATGAGGTGGCGGGAATAGGATTTTATTCCTGCCAATGATGTGAAAGAAGGGGTTCATCTTTAAGTTTAGATTTTTTCTGTCCTCAGGAAAAATGGTTGAGTGCCGTGCACTCCCGAACAACCCCCTCAAAATATAGGTTGGAGAACTTGTCGATTTAACTCTTTTAATGCATTTATTCTTTTCTTGTCTTTTTTGAAATTTAGTTGTTGTTCAAGTACAGTTTTCTGTCTTTTACTTCCATCCCAGCCCACCCCCGTCCCAGTGCATTTATTCTTGATCAAAGCGTTGCTGACATTTTTCACCATCGGTTGAGTTTGCTCTAATTTTTTCTGCATTTGAAACTTTCACACATGTACCTTGGCTAAAAGAAAGGATTATACATCCCCCTTTAGGATATTGTTATCACAAGAGTGCTGTGTTAATGTTTTTCTAAATGTTTACCTCACCCATAAACGTACCTTATGACATTGAAGCAGATTATATGTGGCACAGAACAGTATGGGTTGTACATAGCAAGGATCTTGAAATCCATAGGAATTGGCTTGTATAGGATGCATTGCTATACAGCAAGTGACTAAAATTGGTTTCTCACATTTACCCTGAAAAATTAAAGGAATATTCTACTTCATAGTTCTGTATCCCATAGATTCTTGGCATCTTGGATTATTGTTTGGGGGTGACAAAAGGGGAGAGGTGACAAAAAGCTAATTGTAATATTTGGGAAAAGGGCAATCTTTTCACATCTTATAGTGGAAAACAACTGGCCTCTGGTTTGTAATAAATTCATTACCTTAAAATTAAGATGTTGACATCCTTATTAGTTTTTGAGAATATGAACATTTGAAATCAAATAACACAAGTATTGGTCTAAAACCCCCTTTTGCTTTAATTTTGCTAAGAGCTGTCTGCATTGTATCAGAGTAGTAATTAAGCAGTGTTGGCCCAGAAAGCCAGGGCATGCGGTAGAATTTTCAGCGGTCCTTGAGGTGCCAACGTGCAGATTTGAGGCTAGTACTTTGCATCCTCGTCCAGAGTCTTTCTGCAGAGAATTACTTAAGCTCACACTGAAATGAGCTTTGACCTCACTGTTTCAGCTGGAATACCCGACTGCTCACATTTTTCTATGGAACCATGACTCTGGTAAGACTTGGAATTTCTACCAGTGTGGTAAACTGGCAGGTTCTCAGGAGTTGTAGCTCAGGCCTAGGGCAAGGAATTAGTCTACAAATGATCTGATTGAATGTGAAACGTGTGCTATTGAATACTTGTTGCTAAAGAATAACTTCAAAATTTTGGGGGGCCAAATTTTACCTCCTTTAGAGCAGAAAGTCACGTGTCTTCACCTTTTGCCTGGTGTAGATTATTTGAGGACACTTCCATTGAAATTGCTATAAGGCTACCATTAAAGGTTTAGGTTGAACTGAGATTTGCACAGCAGAGTAGTCCAAGTTGTATGCTGTTTTGTGATTGCTTTTATATTTCAGAGATGGGACTATGATTTCTTACCAAAATTACAGGGTTTTTTTTGTATGACTGAAGTCTGAAATTGACTTTGAATGTGAAATAAATTATAGTGGTGCCGTTTGTAGTTGTTGGTCACTGAAAACTAGATACTACATGATAGGACAGGGCTTTATATTTTAAACCTGAAATGGGAAGTAACTATGTCTTGGGAGCAGCAGCATCTATGGCTTAGCAGTGTTTGCTGAATCATTTTTAAAGGGCCATTTATTTCTCCAGGATCTCAAATCTCAAGCTAAAAGACATAGACTTTCCATCCCTGAACCATGCATGGCCCAATTTGTCTGTAACCAGCTCTTCCCCTTTTCCCTCATGTTCACTGGTAAAGATGCTTTGGCTTAAAGCCTTGATTACCCACATTTTGGCACTATTCCATGGTTGAGCTGGTTCCTCCAACCCCTGCTGAGATCCCTACAGCTTTTCAGAGATTAGAAAAAAAAATAGTCACTAGTGCTCAAATTGGTATCTTCAAAACAGCTCACAATTAAGGAAGCTTTCCTGAATGGTTTGGTTGCCACTGGGGTGTACATATGGTTTTATGCCTGTGAGATCAGAGGCAAGCGTGGCATCATTGGTTCTAATGTTTGAAGACCAATCTTTAACATGTTTCTTTTTGGCTTATTGTTTGAATGTTCTTGGATCATGAGTGATCAGTGTGGTATTTGAATTTAAAAAGCTATGTAAAAAATAAAGAGTGATTTGTTGTATTTTTTTTTCTTCATGTCCCCCCATTCACAATACAGACCAGGCAAAGGGCCTGGGCTAAGGTGTATATGGGGTGGGTTTACTCTGCCTCCTCTTCCTGTACAGGCAGTGTAAGAACACAGCCTGGGGTAAGCACCGGGAGGCCTGATTTGTTGTATTTTTAAAAGACACAGCCTTGCCATCTTTGCATTCATAATTTTCTTTCTGATGAGTTATGACTTCCCTTTTGAGAGTTTTGAGGGAGAAATTGGTGGGTTTGGTGTAGGATTTTAAAATTTAGGCAAGTAAGGGGTGTCTCAGATGATTTTGATGCTTCTGAGTATAATAAAAGCACTGCCTATTTCCAGTCAACATCTCCATTCTCCATACATTTATTTGTTAAAATAAATAATAGTGGTTTGCCTATACAGTTTATTTCCTTTAAAGCAGGGGTGTCTGACCTTTTCACATGTCTGTGCCATCCTGGAAGGAGAGTTATCTTGGGCCACACATTAAATACATTGGAACATGTAATCACATGCAAAAAAATCATAACATGTAAGTAAATTTACAGTTTTGTGTTGGGCCTCATTCACAGCCATTCTGGGCTGCATGCAGCCCTTGGGCCTCAGGTTGGACACCCCTGTGTGAAGGAATATTTAATTGGAAGTCTGGACTAGTTAAGGCTTATGAGTCAGGGACTTCTATGTCATCCTGTCTTTTACTCTACATACAATTCTTAGTGATTGCATAGCATTTTCACATGAGTTGAAAGGTTTAATGACAATCTAGACAAGAATTCCCCACTTTTGACTTATTTCAGGCTGAATCCTGTGTGAGATGGGAAATCTATTGAATCTCTGTTACTTGAAATAAATATTTATTAAATTAGTTGTGTATTAAAGAACCTGAAAACAAGTTTTGTCTTTTTTTCCTGATCTGCCTTTTACTGATTAAGCAACATAAAACACTGAATCTCTTCTAAATGCCTTTTATGGGAGTTTACTTTTGGCTTCTTCTGTTTATGATTGCTGCTCATAATTCAGCCTTTTAGTGGGTTATATTGAGTGCCTACAAATCAGGTAGTTTTCAGTGCTCTTAATGAACTTGTAGCAGAGGTGAAATTCAGGCAGGTGAAGCTAGCCCTTTCATACTCATACAACTGTCCAACTTAGCTCATTTCCTCTGCCAGTTGACCACCAGCTGGGCTATGAGTTCTAGAAGGTAAAGGATGGTCACTGGCCCCAAGGAGAACATTCTAACTCTGCTGGATCAGGATGATATGCAAAGAACTGGCCCATGAGTGATTTCAAGTTTTGGTTTGTTGACTGATGGGAAAAATCATCAAGGCTGACTGCTTGCCTAACATCGTTGATTTGTTTTCCCAAAGAGGAAGGCATGGGTCACAAAATAAAAATACTATATTTTCATCTAGGTAGTGTAGTTTCCTGTACCTCTATAGGGCTTTATACGCTTTACTCTTTTACATTGGAATCCTTGAGATGGGGGAGAGTGGATTTTCTGGTTTGGTGGAGGGAGGTTGAACTAGGTGCAGTTTTCCAGTTTATTTCCGGTCACTTGACACTTACCTTCTTGGCTGGTGTAAGGGTACATCTGCAGTGATTGTAAAACAAACATTAGCACAACTGCAGCATGTGTTAACACTGCTTCAGTTTAGTGATGAATGAGTGCTCAGTGCTGCAGATAAGGGCACGAGATGCCCTATGCCAGCATGATGGCAGACATCTCTCAATTTCTGTGGTGTGTGGACGGATTGCTGGTTTGGCTGACTTCTTGGTTATCTATGATTTTAGAGATGATGTTGGACCATGGGTATCCAGATTTGTCATTTTTTGCCCCATATTTATCTAATAGAACATGGGAAAACCGGTGAGGCCTGCCCTATTTAAGCAGATATTATTTATTTTCTTTGGCTCCTCTATTATATGTTTTCTTTTTTTTTTAAAGTCTCACGTAATTGGGGATTTTCTTTCTTTTTTTTTTTAAGATTTTATTTATTTATTTATCTTTAGAGGGGAAGGAGAGGGAGAGAAACCTCAGTGTATGGTTGCCTTTCGTGTGTCCCCTGCTGGGAGTTGGCCTGCAGGGAACTGGCTTGCAACCCGGGCATGTGCCCTGACTGGGAATCGAAACCGCGATCCTCTGGTTCGCAGGCCCGCGCTCAATCCACTGAGCTACACCAGCCAGGGCTATTATATATTTTCTTAAACTATTATGGTGGCTATATTTTCCTAGTCCCTTCTTCTTCACCTAGGTATTGGGAAAATGAGAACAGTTTTCTTAATATTGATCTTGTAGCTAGTATAGCATCAAGTAAACAGTAGGTGCTAAATAAATACTTGCTGAATTGGTTTGAACTGAATTGATAACACAGTCTGAGTCAGTAATAACATTTGAAAAATGATCAGTTGAGTAAGCAGCTACCAAGAAGTTCATTCATTTTAGATGCAGCTACTATTAAGTGCAAAGCACTTCCCTTTCAATGGACATAGTACTATACTATGCTTATTCTAAATGAGAAAAATAATACT
The DNA here is from genome assembly GCF_014824575.4 of Sturnira hondurensis. Taxonomy (NCBI): domain Eukaryota; kingdom Metazoa; phylum Chordata; class Mammalia; order Chiroptera; family Phyllostomidae; genus Sturnira; species Sturnira hondurensis. Next base: position 805,316 of record NW_028080118.1, on the reverse strand, counting down.
TTGATGCCCACTTAAAAGGTAATTAAAAAGGTAAGCATTTATTTAAGGCTGTTTTCTTGATTAGCTAGAGAGATAATTTGGTATCCTAAATAAACTTTATTGCCCTCCCCTTTCTCAGTCATTCACAGAAAATTATAATTATCATGTTGTTTCTAAAATCATAAGCAAATCCATATTTTTATTAAATTTGTGCATAAGCTTATATTTTCTCTTGCCACTAGCACATCAAATCTTTTTTGAAAGCTAAGGCTGTATTGTAGTGTTAACTCTTCAAAAGAGCTGTATATATATTTTTTTATTTTTATTTTTTATCATTTTTTAATTTAATTCTTGTTCAAGTATAGTTTTCTGTCTTATATTCCCAGCTCTGCCCCCCCAGTGCTCCCCACCTCCCTCCCATTTCCACCCCCCACCTTAGTTATTGTCCATGTGTCCTTTATACTTGTTCCTGTGAATCCTTCCCCTTTTCTCCTGTGATTCTGTCCCCTCTCCCCTCTGGACCCTGTCAGCCTGTTCTCTATTTCAGTGTCATTGGTCATATTTTGCTTGCTTGTTTGTTTTGTTGTTTAGATTCCTATTAACGGTGATATCATACGGTATTTGTCTTTCACCGCCTGGCTTATTTCGCTCAGCATAATGCTTTCCAGTTCCATCCATGCTGTTGCAAAGGGTAGGAGTTCCTTCTTTCTTTCTGCTGCCATTGTGTAAATGTACCATAGCTTTTTGATCCAGTCATTTACCGATGGGCATCTAGGTTGCTTCCAACTCTTGGCTATCGTAAATTGTGCTGCTATGAACCTTGGGGTGCATAGGTTCTTTTGGTTTGGTGTTTCAGGGTTCTTAGGATATACTCCTAATAGTGGAATTGCTGGGTCAAAAGGCATGTTCATTTTTAGTTTTCTTAGAACATTGCATACTGTTTTCTATAGTGGTTGTACCAGTCTGCAATCCCACCAACAGTGAACTAGGTTCCCCTTTTCCCCACAGCCTCTCCAGCACTTGTTGTTTGTTTCTTTGTTTATGGTAGCCATTCTGACTGGTGTAAAGTGGTATCTCATTGTGGTTTTAATTTGCATCTCTCTGATAGCTAGCGATATTGAGCATCTTTTCATGTGTCTCTGGATCCTCTGTATGTCCTCCTTGGAGAAATGTCTGTTCAAGAGCTGTATATTTTTGACTTTCTGTGGTAAGTGTGCATTATATGGTTTCAGGATACCATTTAGTGTTTGGTGCTGGGAATTTAAGACACTTTCCTTTCTTTGTACCAAATTGCCATCAGCTGGGTGGGTACCTATAGCAAGAAGGCAGAGCAAACCAGAGGAACATTAGAGTTTGAGATATTTGAAAGCAATTTTGTTGTGAAAAGAGCCTCGGCCTTGTTAAAAAGGGTTAGTGCCACTCGTGGTTCTGCCATTTACTGCGCAGCTTGGGAAACTAGACGTTGTAGTTCATACACATCAAAGTATGTCGCAAAATGTGGTTCTAGGACTACTTGCATAAGAATCATCTGGGATGTTTATTATAAATACAGGTTCCTGAACCTCATACCTACGGCATTTTTGGCAAGCACTCCAGAGTTCTTTGGTTCACTAAACTTTGAGAATGCCCATATATAAGAAACACCGCAGTATTTATTTTCTGTGTATACTGTTCACCTCTCTGAACTTTACTTTCTTTATCTGTATGAAAATGATACCTACTTCACATATCAGAATGAAAATGATACCTACTTCACAAGGTTGCTGGAAAGATATTTGGTAGACTGTCCAACACTACAAGGAGTGTCAGAGGTTCCCCACACCACTCTCAGGTTTGAGGGTTTACTGGCAGAACTCGCAGAATGCAGCAGATAGTTGCATTCACAGCTATGGTTTATTACAGCAAAAGGATAGAAAGCAAAGTCAGCAAAGAGAAAAGGGACATGGGGCCAACCTGGGAGGAAACCAGGCGCAGCTTCCAACCGTCTTGTCCCGCTGGAGTCACACAGGTTGTGCTTAATTTCTCCAGCAATGAGTTGTGACACCTTGTGTGACATGCTGTCTACCAAGGAAGCTCATCAGAGACTCAGTGCCCAGGGCTTTTGTTGGGAGCTGGTTACACAGACACCCTGTGCCTGGTATGTGCCAAAATTCCAGACTACAAGAAGGAAAACAGGTATTTAGCATTAACCATGTTGTTTGCACAGTTTACGTACAGTGAGCTCCTCTTCTCAGCTAGGGTGTTAGGAACCTTCCCAAAATCCAATACCCTAGACACCAGCTGGGTACCAAGCTTGAAAGCAGAGCATTTTAAGAAGAGCAGTCTCAGGCCTGCTATGTTAACACTGTCCTACAAACTAATGTTAGGAAACAGTGGTATTTTTCAGTGAGGGGAAATGACTTGCCCCTGATCATTAAGGTAGTCTTCAGGGCCGAGACTGAGAATTTCAACAATCACTAACTTCTTTTCATTGCTGCACACAACCATGCTTCTGGGTTATGGGTCGTTCCTTTCAGATTGTTGAACACATTTGCTATTTGTCACTTGCAGCAGAAGAGCAACTTGCCGGTGGTAAATTGATGCACCCAGTGGGGGAGCCAGGAAGTATTGATGTTTCTGCTAGTTTAGCGTCAACACTTGCTGGTTTCCTCTTTGGAGCATCACCAGGTTCTTGGATGTTCATTTTTTTTTCTGACTTTTGCACTTTTGCTGTTATTCACAACCCTTCTTCTTCCATCTATTTACCCATAGTTTCAACACTTATTTGCATCAATACTCCATCCTATTCTATACATGGCTACCAGTTAGCTCATAGGCAGTGATTTAAAAGTTGTTTTGGGAAACAATTCCAAAGAGCAGGCATGCTGAACAGTATTTAGTTAAGGATAATTATGTAGGAAAAATTGCCAAAAGAAAAAAGTTATTGGACTAATAAATGAATTTTATAGCAATATTTATAAATATTGTTTTGTTCCAGGGTTGTTTTTGCAGTTTTATAGTCATGGAAAACCCCAGGGATATGGCTCTGATTATTTTTAAGTGTCAGCTTTTTCTCTTGTTATAAAAAAAGGGAAATTAGGCCCTCGCCAGGTAGCTCATTTGGTTATAGCATTATCCAGATAGGCCAAGGTTGTTGTGGGTTTGATCCCTGGTCGGGGCACATACAGGAATCAACCAATGAATGTATACATGAGTGGAACAACAAATTAATGTTTCTCTCTCTGTCTCTCTCCCTCTCTCTCTTCTCCCTCCCCCTTTCTTTCCTTTCTCTCTAAAATTAATGAATTTTTTTTAAAAGGAAATTAAAATTATCTTATGATTTGGGTAAGAAACAAATTAGAAAATCAAACCTGAAAGTGGTGATAATCCTACAGATCAACGGGGAGCAGAAGCTAGGAAGGATCTGTCACAAATAAGTAACAGCTGGAGAGAGCAGATTCTGTAAGCCACACCTGTTTGTCTAAGCAGTGGGGATGTTCTTTAAGCTTTACAATTAATGTAGTATGGATTAAGGGATCTATAGTATAATGCACCATTTACTTTGGCTTCTTTTTTGAAAACATTCATTTGAATCACAAACTTCCTTTGGACGTCCTGCTCTACTTGGTGCTGTAGAATCACCGTATTTTTTGGACTATAAGACACTCCTCCCCGCCACCCCCCCCCCCCAAATTTGGGAGGAATAATGGTTGTTAATGCTGCTGTTGAGTTCTGTTTACATTTACATTGGTGAAATATTATGTTGTTTATGTTATTAAATATTTTACCACATTTTTTGCTTCAAAATTTTTTTTCCTATTTTCCTCTTCTAAAACCTAGGTGTGTCTTATGGTCCAAAAATACATACGTAAGGCACAACCCTGTTCTCCAGTAGCTTGCAGTCTGCTAGAGACAGGACAACACAGGACTAAGCTCCTCTCAAGGCAGCAGGTCATCAGTGCTGTTCTTTTGAAGGCACGCACAGTAAGTGCAGCAGACATTCAGAAGAGGGCACTGAATCTCAGTCTGGCTCTAGTGGCTCGGGGTGGGATTTATAGAGGAGGCAGTATGTAAACTGGGTGGCAGGGGACCCCCAGGTGGAGGCAGTTACCCAAGCAATTGGCTGGTTATTGCTTATGGTACTTAAGCAGGGGAACCAGTTAATTTAGAGGGCATAGGTTTTCAACTCTAAATGCAGCAGAAAGACCAAAACCTTGATCTTCAGTGCCTTATGTTTGCTGTGGTGAAATTCAGGCTTTAAAAAAGGATCCCTAAACATGGATATCAGGTGGCTTTCTGCCTTGACAACAATAGCTATAGAAATCTCCCCACAAATGCTCTATTCTGAAATCAGTGTCTCCAGTGGTGATGGTCCTCGAGCTTCTGATTTGGTGCAGGAAAAATATGGCAGGAACTGGGGTGGAATGAGCATTTGGGTTACTATTTCATGAGACTGCTTTATATAATATTAAATGACTAGTTATTTAATTATCTTGCTTACCTAATAAATTGGACCCTTTCAGAAATCATTGCCAAGTCCAGTGCCGTGGAAGCGTTCCCCCTATGTTCTCTTCTAGTATTTTCATCATTTTAAGTCTTGCATGTTGGTCTTTAGTCTATTTTGAATTGATTTTTGTGCACAGTGGAAGGTAAGGGTCCAACTTCATTCTTTTGCATGTGGGTATTTGGTTTTCCCACGTTTTGAAAAGGCTCACTTTTCCCCGTTGAGTGGCCTTGGCACCCTTGTCGGGGATCATTTGACCATGTATGATTTGACTGTGTATGTGACAGCTTATTTCAGGACTCTATTCCATTGATCTATGTCTGTCTTTATGCTAGTACTACATTATCTTCATTACTCTTTGTAATGAAAATTTCATTATGCTTTGTAATATGTTGTGAATTCAGAAAGTAGGACACCTCTACCTCTGTTCTTTTGGGGAATTATTTTGGATAGTCAGGGTCCACATTCTGTATGGATTTTAGGATGGATTTTCCTATTTCTGCAAAGTCTTCCTCACTTTTTGTGCTCTGTCTGCCACAGGTCCTTTGTATATACCATTTTCCTTGTGTGGTAAGCTTCTCTCTGTGCTCTGTTGCCTGAACTCTTACACATCTCTCAGAGCTCAGCTTACTCATCACTTCCCCGAGGAAGCCGTCCCTTATCCCTCTCTCGGACAATGCCAGCTTAGCACTTTGAGCCTTTCCTTTACACTCTTATTACAATTGGTTTTATATTTGTTTGCTAACCCATACAGTATCAAGCTTCACTCATAGTTCCACGAAGATAAGGATTGTGACTGTTTCTGCTTATTACTGTTGAGAATGCCTCAGTGCCTGACATAGGATATGCTCAATACATATTTGCTGAAGGACTGAAATATGATTCCTCTCTATATTTCTAGTCTAATTTCCCATTTATAATCAGAGACTTTTAGAGCTTGACTGAGAGAACAAGTTGTTCATTCTTTAGACATCATCATTGTGTTCTCCTCTCTTTGAGTTGCAACATCAGTTTAACCTGCCTTCGGGCCTGAAGTGAAACATTGATTCCTTCTGGGTGTAGAGCCTGCTAGCCTTCACCCCCAGCTCTCCTGGTTCTCAGGCCTTCCTAACCATGTGAGCCAATTCCTTATTTTTTTATATGTACATGTAAATAATAATACTAAGTATATGAAATATACAGGTATTTACACACACACATGTAACACACATATAAACACACATGGTTCTTTTTCTTTGGAAAACACCGGTTAATATAATAATCAAATTTGTGTAATGAACTAATGCTTGTAATCACTTAAAACAGTGCGAGGGACTTACCACTTTGGTGGTTGCTGTTATAATGGTAAGGATACAAAGACAACTTACCACTAAAACCAGTCCATATACCTGCAATATATCAATGAAGCCATGGATCAGAAATTCAAAGTACTGATTGGAATAATTAGTTCTGCAAACGGCCTAATATAGCACAACTGACTACATTAATGGTAAAATTTTTATGATAATATAAAGAAGGAATCTCATTTCAAATTTTGATTCATATAAAAAGAGATTATTTCCATCCTCATGTATTAAGGGTTTAAATGAGACACCACTGTCATTTCTGAAATCTGGCAACCAACAAAAAGTGCAATAAACTCACAAAAATTATAACATTGAAAGTACTTATACTTCAATATGACCTTTTTTAATTTAAAAATCAAGTATATAGCTCTGGCTGGTGTGACTTAGTGGACTGCGTGCCAGCTTGTGAAGCACAGGGTCACTGGTTCAATTCCCGGTCAGGGCACATGCCTGGGTTGTGGGCCAGATCCCCAGTAAGGGGCACGAAAGAGGTAACCACACATTAATGTTTCTCTCCCTCTTTTTCTCCCTCCCTTCCCCTCTCTAAGATAAATTTAAAAATTTTAAATAATAAAAATAAAGCATTTGTAAAATATGGAGATAAAATTATTAAAAGACAAAATAAACAATAAGTACTTCATGTGTTTCATAGTGAAGTGAATAATTTTATTTTATTTTTTATTTTTTTTAAAGATTTTATTTATTTATTTTTAGAGGGGAAGGGAAGGAGAGAAGAGAAACATCAATGTATGGTCGCCTCTCATGTGTCCCCTGCTGGGAACTGGCCTGCAACCCAGGCATGTGCCCCGACTGGGAATCGAATCGCGATCCTTTGGTTCGCAGGCCTGTGCTCAGTCCACTGAGCTACACCAGTCAGGGTGAATATAACATTTTTTTTTAAGTTTTTTTTTCTAATTTTTTTAATTTAACTTTTGTTCAAGTACAGTTTTCTTTCTTGTATTCCCAGCCCTGCCCCCCCAGTGCTCCCCACCCCCCTCCCATCTCTGCCCTCCATCTTAGTTATTGTCCATGTGTCCTTCATACTTATTCATGTGAGTCCATCCCCTTTTACTCTGTGCTTGTCTCCCCTCTACCCTCTGGACCCTGTCAGCACGTTCTGTATTTCAGTGTCTTTGGAATATAACATTTTTGATGTGTTATGCTTTATTATTTCAAGAAAGATAAAGATGCAACTGAAATGCAAAAAAATATTTGTACAGTGTATGGAGAAGGTGCTGTCACTGATCAAACATCTCAAAAGTTGTTTGAGAAGTTTCTTGGTACTATTGACATTTTGGCCAAATAATTCTTTGCGGTGGGGCTGTCTTATGCATGGAAGGTGTTTAGCAGCACTCCTGGCCTCTACCCACTAGAAGCCAATAGCGGGAGATAGCCTACGTACTCAAAATATCCAAATCAATAAAGTTATTAGTGAAAATGAAAAACAGCTTTTATTTTATGGAAAAAACATAACAGACTTTTTGGCTAACCCAATAAATGACTATGTGCATAAAAATGGTGATGCTAATAAATATAAAAAGTTATTAGCTACCTGAGGGAATATTAAATACCTAAAAACATAAGTGTAAGAGGGAGATTCTGTTGTATGTATTACAAAACACAGCATATGAGTCTAGAGTAAATGGCTTCACTTCTAAAGTCTGAGCAAAGATAATTTTATTAACTGAATACAACAGTGATGTCTGAAGAATGAACAATTTGATCTCTCAGTCAAGATGTAAAAGTGTATGATTATAAATGAGAAATAAGATTAGAAATACACAGAGGAATCATATTTCATTCCTTAAGCAAATATGTATTGAGCATTACCCATTCCCCCCCCCCCCCTTTTTAGAGGAAGGTCAGTCTTTTGTTCTCTTTAGACTTGCAACTGATTAGATGAAGTTTACTCATGTTATGGAGGGTAACCTGTGTGCTCTTATTTACTCTGTCTTCCAATTCAAATGTTAATCTCATCCAGAAATACCTTCAGACACACAGCCAGAATGTTTGACCAAATATCTAGGCACTATGTGGCCCCATCAAGACGGCACATACAATTAACCATTATACTTATGTCCTACGGTCATGCGAGGACAAGTGAACAAATCTAAAGTGTGTATAGACCAGGAATGGAAGATCTTACCATAAATAACAATAGTTTGCTAGACTTCCCACCTATAAAGTGAAAGGTTTGGACTTCTACAAGGTCTGTAAGTCTTAGCAAGTCCTAGAACTGTTAAGGCATCTTAGAGACCATTTAATCACACAATCTCTTCATTTTCCGGCTGAGGAAATGGACAGAGAGCGAGCAACTGGTTGTAAGATTATTCAGTGAATGGGAGTTCAAAAATAGGGAATTCAAGGTCATCTCTGTACCCTATCTTCAGTTTCCTCTTCTGTGAATCATGAGGGCTTTTAGGTCGTATGTATTTAAGTTCCCCCCCACCCCCAGGTTTATAATTTTGTACTCTGTTAGGTTTCCCAGTCAAGCAGTGGAATTCTTTTCACTGTTTTCTATATACTTTTTAAAACTCTTCAGGTCTTCATCTCTTGATTGGTCATTTGTACTCTGCTTGAAACTTCACTTTCCTTTTTAATAGTCATGTTAGTGAACTAAATTGTCTATACTTTGAATGAGAACAGTGACAAATTTTAGAAAGTGCTGTTTGTATCATTTCTGGGCTTTTAATAGTCAAGTGCTTTTTCGTTTTACCCTGACCTGCATGATGGGGGATCACATGCAGGACTGTACCTTTGTTAGTACTCTAAGCATAGACAAACTCAATTCTGGTTTTATTAACTTCTTAGTTAACACCTCTAATGGCAGAGAGCATTTTTTGGTGATTCTACAATATGACAGGCGGGCTTCTTGGGGAGCACCACCACGGTCTTTTTTGCCATTGGCCTCTTAACATTATTTCTCAAAGATACTTATTCACCTCTCTGTTCATGAACACAGTTAGGTGCACGATGGTGGACAGTGAAGCATCTCTTTGATTGTCTGAGTGCCAGTGGCTAGGAGACAGTAGGAGGCAGTAAGTAGGCAATTCATATGTATACATTTGAGAACCAATAGTTTTATGCATTAGAATCCTCTGCTTGCTATGTTTTATTATAGGCAATGATTCAATCAAAGGATAATGGCCATAGCAGACAAGTTGTTTCACAAAATGAAGTTCAATAAATCTCTTTTAAAAGTCATAACCATTTGTTAATTTAGGTTAGACCCTGGACTTTGATGAAAAGTATCAGTAGAATATATATCACTGTTTTGAAATGTAAGGCATTGCTATTAAAATATTCTTGTGAAAATTTGGACCTATTACTTATCAAAGATATCAATGAAGGCAATGTAATAAAAGTAAAATAAGAACCAGAGTATCACGGTTCGATTCCCAGTCAGGTCACATGTCCGGGTTGCGGGCCAGTTCCCAGCAGGGGACACGTGAGAGGCAACCATACATTGATATTTCTCTCCCTCTCTCCTTCCCTTCCCCTCTGAAGATAAATAAATAAAGTCTTTAAAAAAAAGTAAAATAAAATCAGACATATTAATGGATTTATGAGAATTCATGTTTGGAATTAATAACTTAAGTAGTCATAAAATTCCTTTTACATCAACAAATGTCTCCTTAGTTCCTAATATATACCATATTTTGCCATGTATAATGCACACTTTTTCCCCAGATTTTGAGGGAAAAATAAGGATGTGCATTATACATGGGTAGTACATGAAATACCTTGTATCTGTTCTTGTGTTTTGTAATTATTTGTTACATAAAATTTCTTGTACCATAATATGTTCAAAAATAGATGCTGAAAGTCCTTTATAATACAAAAACTGGTATCAAAATGTAAATAAATAAATACATAAATTGAATTAAAAATTAAATTGAAAGTTTTTTCCCCCCTGAAAGTTTAGGCCAAGAAAGTGGGTGTGCATTATACATGGCAAAATATGGTACTTAGCACTGTGAACGTTTTTTTGATGTATGGAACAGGAAACTTCTCCGTTATGGTCCCTCCACTAAACAGAAGTATAGCCTTAGGAAAACCACTTTCTTTTTAAAAAAGTTTTTATTGATTAATTTTAGAGAGAGAGACATTGATTTGTGGTTCCACTTATTTATGCATTCATTGATTGATTCCTGTATGTGCCCTGACCAGGGATTGAACCCACAACCTTGGTGTATTGGAACAAGTCTCCAACTTACCCAGCCAGGACAAAAATCACTTTCTTTTAAAAATGTAATATTCAATGCACATTGAAGAATATTGGAAAGTATATACATAATAATAAAAGGAACACTTTTGTACCTACTACCTAACTTGAAAATTAAACCATTACCAATATAATTCTATCTACCTATGTGCTACTTCCTTACCTCATCCCCCTGCCTTCCTTCACTCTGTAACTATTAATCTTATTTCTGTGAGTCATTCTATTGTTTTAAAAATAATTTTAACGCATGTATGCAAACCTAGATAACATCAGATTTTATATTTTTTAAAAAATTTAATATTTTATTTATTTTTAGAGGGGAAGGGAGGGAGAGGAGGAGAGAAATATCAATGTATGGTTGCTTCTCGTGAGTCCCCTGCTGGGAACTGGCCTGCAACCCAGGCATGTGCCCTGACTGGGAATTGAACCGTGATTGTGTGGTTTGCAGGCCCGCGCTCAATCCACTGAGCTACACCAGCCAGGGCCAGATTTTATATTTTGACCTTCAGAAATAGTAGGCTGTTTTTTCTTAATCAGTGTTATATTCCTAAGATTCCTTTTAAAAAAATTTCCTTTCTTTTAAAACATTTTATTTATTTTTTTAGAGAGAGGGAGGGAAAGAGAGAAAGAAAGAAACATCAACTAGTTGCCTCTTACACACCCCTAACTGGGCGTTTGGCCTGCAACCTAGGCATGTGCCCTGACTGGGAATCGAACAGGCAACCTTTTGATTCATAGGCTGATGCTCAATCCACTGAGCCACCCCAGCCAGGGCGTATGCTCTTAAGATTCCTTTGAAGGTTTTATGAAGCAATCATTGTCATTGCTGAGTAATATTTCACTTTGGGAATATTCCACATCTTATCCATTATTTTGTTGATGGACCTTTGGGTTGTTTTTACAGTTTTTTCTGTTATGATCAGAAAATATGTCTTTTGGTGTGTATTTATAAAAGGGCTTTTCCCCTGTGTGTGTGTATGTACACATAGACATATAAAAACATTCATATTCACACTTGGGCATATACACTCAGAAAGACACACATGTAGTGTTCAATCTTGAAATGTACAACTTCACGAGAAGAGGTGAAATTGTTCTCCAGAGTGGTTTTACTGATATACACGTACACTAACAATGTATGAGTTCACATTGTTTCATATGTTTTCAAAACTTGGTATTGTCTGACTTCTTTTTTTCCCATTCTGTGATTACTAATGAAGTTAAGCATCTTTGCGTGTTTTGGGGCCACTTATGTTTCCGCTCTGAAATACTTATCCATGTCTTTTAACTATTTTCTGTTGGGTTATCTTTCTTATACTTGTTTATAATTATGAGTCCTTTTCATATTCAGGATATTAATCCTTTGTTGCTTATATTTGTTGCAGATACCTTCTCAGTTTGTGGTTTGTACTTTTGCTGTTTGATGTCTTTTGATAAACAGGTTCTTAATTTTAACATAGTTAATTTTCTTGGTCTTTTTCTTTATGGTTAGTGCTTCTATGTGTTTTGTTTAAGCAGTCCTTCCCTATGCCAAAGTTGTTTCATTTTCTGAAAGTTTTAAAGTTTTGTAAATTTTTTTTGAGCCTTGCCAGAACTGTGAAATGCAGCGATTGAGCTAGGTGTTCTCTAACAATCCTTTACTCCTTGACATTGTGAACTGAAGGTACACTGAAGATACACATATGTGTATTTTATTTCTCATTTCATGTATTTTATTCTATTTATTTTGTTAATGTTCTTATGAAAGTACACTGAAGGTATGTGTGTATATTTTCAGATATTACAGTATATTTTTAGTAATATCCCCAACTATGAAGTTTCATACTCCTACTTCATTTTTATCTCAATTCACTCCTACTTCTCTTTCTCTCATTTCCCCAGCTCTTCCTTCCTGTTTTTTTTTGTTTTAAGAAAATTTAACCAGTTGAATTCTGCAACATAGAGTTTTTATATGTTGAAGCAGAATTTTTAAATTGAAATTTGGATTGAGATAATTGTATATATGTGTGCAGTTGTAAGAAATAATACGAGATCCCATGTACCCTTTACCTAGTTTCTCCCAATGGTAAGGTCTTGCAAAACTAGTATAATGTCACAATCAGGATCTTGATAGTGATCTATATACTGATATGGATATAATACCCACTGATCTTACTTGTATTTCTCCTGTTATACTTGTACTCATTTGTGTCTCTGTGTATGTGTTTAGCTCTGTGCAGTTTTATCCCATGTGTCACTTTGTATCTTCACAAGATACAGGAGGAAACAGTTTTTAAAAATGGTGTTTTTAAAAGCCCGTGTCCTTGAGTGCCTTCAGTGTTCCAGAGTGCCCAGTTTGGCTCTTGCCCACACAGTTCCAGTAGGCCACGTCAGATTACATAATCCAGAAGCAAATTGATGAGCTGAAATGTTGACCTGCAAGATAAGAGGAACTTTGGTTCTTGGGTCTGAGGTCCTGGGAGGCCAGTTGGCAGGCCCACAAAATATAACCATTTATTTGGAATTGTATATGCCCGTATGAACCTGCTTTTAAGACATCGTGGTAAAATCTGCTCTTGGCCCATTACACCAGTAGGAATCATTTGAATTCCACCTGGTCATTAGCAACTAAAACCTAGTAATGGGAAGGAGGAATGATGATCTCAGAAAACAAAAGCAGGACTAAATGTGCATTGGTTTATAGTTCCATAAATAGAAACTTAAGTTATCCTCGGGTTGGTAGTCAGAGACATTTTAAGATTGCATTTATGGAAAGCTTCATGTGCTTTCACTCATGTCTACCTCAGATATTTTAAAAACACCATCTTTGGTGCAGTTTATTTATTCCCCACTTTATTGACTTCATATGACAGGCCAAGCACTATGCTGAGCAATGGGAACCGAGTGGTAAACAAAAACAAAGGTGATTCATGTACTATAGAATTGCAATTGAATTTACAATGAAAAAGAAGCAAAAACATTATAATGACTCATTTCCATAAGTTATAAATAAAATAAATAGAAACACATATCAGAAATAGGGTGTGTATTTTGATAGGGTGGCCGAGAAGTTCCATTTGAAGAAATGGCATTTCAGCAGATAACTGAAGGAATGAGGGACTCCTGCAAAGCAGGTTGGGAGTAGCTATCGGAACCAACTTTTTGAAAGGCCTTGAGTTGGGCAAGAGCCAGGCACATTGGGAAACTGGAAGGAGGGCAATGTGGCTGAAGGGCACATTCAGTGGAGGAAGGGCAAGGAAGATGACAGTGAAAGAGGTACAGGATTTTGGGGCATTGTCTGGGGAACGATTTGGTTCTCTTAATCTGAACTTCTTGAAGCCACCAAGGTGATTTGTAGATGCAGAATGGTGGTGATAATGAAGTCCATTTAATCAGTTCACATGTGTTTATTGCGTATTCTACCATGTGTCAGAAACCATTCTGTTTGTTAGGGGTACGCTTGTGAGTAAAACAGAAAAATCTCTGTCCCCATGGACCTTACGTTTTAATATGGGAGGATGTCGTTAGGGAAAAGGGTAAACCGATGTAACAGAGAGAGCTCCAGAATGCAGTGGCCAGCAAAAGGTAGATGTCTGTGATGCGGCACGTACTAGCCCAGGGCGAGGAGTCATCAGTCAGCCTCTATTCCATGAGGTCATTCCATGCCAGGCTAGTGGGGCACTTCTGCTTTCCTCTGCAGGGGAAAAGCACAGGATTTTCAGGTTCCAGCAGGTAGGAGAGAGGGGTTCAGGGCAAGCTTCTTTAGGAAAATGACCAGAAAGTTTCACACATCCGTGTTACACATGTACCTTTGGAGGAATTGTGGTCACATGGCCCTCTCTAGCCACAAGGAAAACAGGGAAATGTAGTTACTGGTCGAAAAGCTGAGTGCTCAGGAAGAAAGGAAGAACAGGTCTGGGTGGACAACCAGTGGACAGGGCAACAGGCAATAAATAAAAATATAATTATAGTGTCTTGTAGTGATGAGTGACAAGGGGAAAATAAAGCAGGGAAGGATAGGAAGTATCAGGTGGGGGAGGTTGCCAGTCTTTCATAGGGTGACGAAGGGCTGCCCAGAAAGGTGCCATGTGAACGAAATAAAGCTCTGAAAGAAGTCCGTGAGCAAGAAATGTCCTGAGTTGTTATGAGGTCTGCCGTAGCCCCGAGTTGGTTTTTAACATGCTTGAATCTTAGACCGTATCTGAAAATATTTAGATAGTGGAAAGGCACCATTATGCCACCGCACACTCTGCTCCTACTGTGTGGAATCTTCTCTCCAAGAACCCATTTTTCTTCTTCCTTCATAACTAAGCTCAAGCATCACTTGCTTAAGGAGGACTTCCCTTGACTACTGCTGAGGTCAGAACACCCTATCTCACAGGGTCTTATAGCACCTTGTACTTCTCTTACTTAGGTCTTTCTGAAATTATAAGTAATGAGTTTTGGAACTAATTATTAGCTACCTCTCCTGGAACAAGATCTAAAGGCCGTGTGCTTTTACCTATTCGCTGCTCTCTGTACTCGAGCCAGCGTCTGATATGGTGCTGGCCACTGGAATAAGTGCTCGAAAAATATTTGTTGCTAAAGAAAAAGGGCAGAAAAGTCCCAAATCATGTAAATTTGAGTGTGTTAGGTTTTCTAATGTTCGAATGCTTACAAAAGACAGTATCGAAGACAAGTATCCTCAACACCTGGGAGCTGTTAGAAATGCACTCTTCAGACCACTGAATCAGACCTACTGCGTCGGCAACTCTGGGAGTGGCGCCTAGCAGTCTGTTTTGTAACAAGCCCTCTAGGTGATGCTGATGCATGGTAATGTTTGAGAACCAGTGTTCTATAAAAAAAATTGTGACTGAGGGTTGATTCAATTTAAACCTTTCAAAATTAGCTACATTAACAGTTGGTAGTAAACTACTTTTCAGTCTCCCACCCCCACTTCCCTTGTATCAGTTCATGTCTTCAGATGTCAACTGAAATGTAAACAGCATCTACTTGATTAGTCAACCCAAACCTGGACTTTAAAAATTGCATAGTACTTTTTAACCTTTACTCCTGTAAACCTAGCTTTTATTTACTGCCATCCAAATCCAGGGGTGATTGTAAAACTGATAATGCCTATGATTCCAGCACTGGAGCATTTTGTTGTTAAATTTTTTAAATGTTTTTCAGACAAGGTCAAACTATTTTTTGCTAAAGCTTAGGTTGTTGTTGTTTCTAGATTTCTGGCTAAAGTATTTCGAAGCATTCATTACCAAGGTTTAATTGCACACGTTTCTTCCCTGTTTAGATTCCAGGGCTGTGCTCCACCATCCATCTGTTTTTGCTGACGGATTGACTGCATTGCTAAAGGTCACTCATCCCCAACGTTGCCATTGATTTTAAGTTTGCTCCATGTTTGACTCAAGGACAGTATTTTGACAAAATCATTCCTTCCTGGTGACAATTAGTTGATCCATTGGAAGTTAAATGCAGCTTTCTTTCTCATAGAACAGGTGGCGAAGCCTCATTGATTCCCTTTCTGATACTTGGTTAGAAGCACAGGATTTGAGTGGACAAGAGAGATATATCCAAGAAACAAATTTTAAATGTGTTAAAAAGCCTTTTTATTTTAGAGTGTTTTATAAGAAAGTTGTGATGTTAACACAGAGGGTTTTCATATACCCCACACGCGGTTTCCCATATTATTAACATCTTGCACTTAATGTACATTTGTCAGAATAATGAACCGATATTGATATAATAGAACCAAAGGCCATATTTTATTTAGTTTTCCATTAATGTAATCTTCCTGTTTCAGGATCCTATTTAAGATACTACATCATATTTAGTTATATCTCCTTAGACTCCGCTTGGCTGTGACAGTTTCTCAGACTTTCCTTGGTTTAGATGATGTTGACAGCTTTGAGAAGTATTGGTCAGGAATTTTGTAGCATATCCCTTAACTAGGTTTTGTCTGCTTTTCTCATGACTAATTAGACTGAGGCTATTGAGTTTGGGGAGGAAGACCAGACGGGGAGAGGTGAAGTGCCACTTTTCTCACACCATATCAAGTACATATTATCAATATGACTTATAACTGTTGATGATGAATTTAGTCGCCTGTTTATAGTAGTGTTTTCCAGATTCCTCCATGATGTAATTACTCTTTCCCTCCTTTCCAGACTGTACTCTTTGGAAACAAGTCACTAAGTGTAGCCCAAGAGATTATTTTTTAAACATGAAATTCGATATAACATCTTTTTTTCTCAATCCCCATTTGAGAATGTGTTTATTGATTTGAAAGACCGAGGTAGGGATGGTGGAAAGGAAGGGGAGGGAGAAAGATGAGGGAGAAACCTTGATATGTTGCCTCTCATAAACGCCCCAACCAGGGATCAAACCTGCAACCTAGGTATGTGTCCTGACCAGGAATTGAACCCGCAACCTTTTGTTGTATAGGACAATGCTCCAACTAACTGAGCCAGCTGGCCAGGGCCATATCGTATCTTTCTTGCTGAATGGGGACTTCTCTGTTAATTTTTAGTATCTCCTTTTAAGTTTTATTTTAATTAGGAGATAGGTATATGCAGTTGACATGTTTCCAATGTTTATTTAAATTGTGAAGTTTATTCAGCTGAAGGGATTTAAAATTAAAGTGAGTATTTTTGTGAGTATTTGTTCCGGAGCAGTTAGGAGCCCGATATATTTTTGCAAATACTCCTCGTCTCCAGCTGTTGCTCACATCTACTCTTATATTTCAACCGCCAAGTCTCTGTTTGCCTGTATTTGCTCCTAGAATTTAATCGCCTGTTAGCTAAACTCTCTGTGAAAACATTTGGGTAGATGGAGTGGCCCAGGATTTTTTTGCTTGGCAGGATCTCACTTCCTAAAATGGTTTTTAATATGTTTGTACCTCTCTGCTTTGCTTCATTTGCCAGAATAGATGCAGCCTTAAAGATTTGCTTTATTTTCCCACCTCTTTTCTTGATATCTCATAGCAGTGACTGAGCTATTGATCTGAAGGGATAACAACGACTCTGCATGTGCTTTTTGCAGGTTCTGATATTTTAAGAACTGAGAGCTTTGAAAAAAGAACATTGCTTTACTTCACATAAACTCAAGGCTTGTTCAAATCAAATAATATACAGCATGTGTCCCCAAAAAGGTTCATTCCTAGAAATCACCAGATTCAAATGTAGCAGAGGATGAGGGTGTAAGAATGAAAGCCGTGATGGTGCTGAATGACCAGGGTCGGTGCCATGGGGACCTGTCACCAGTGGCCCCACTCACTATTGACTCCGTCCTTAATTCATGTCCTTGGTGCCTAACGAAACTTAAAGCACTTCTCAGAAAAGGTTTTCCACGGGGAAAGTCCCACAGAATTTAAAGAATTAACTATTTCATTACAGATGACTATTGTTAGATCATTTAATTCGCATTTTTCAAATGTTATCGCAACTTAGTTATTCATGATTTACCAGTTAGACTTTCTTGCCTTCTCTTTTCACTTATTTATATTTGGAAGTAACAGTGAAAAGTATTTCCCTAAATGAGACCCTTTCTACCCTCCCATCTTTCATGTCAGTACAAAGGATTATATATATATATGTTATGGGTCAAGCAACTTCCTCATTGACATTTCTTCAAGTGCTAGTCACAGTAACAGATGAAGAGCAGAAAGTACTAGCAAAGAATTCATCGGCACATCTTGTGCTGAAATTTGTTAGAGAGTTTCAATATCAAGACATGAGTGTGTCATGCAACAGATGAGCCTCCAGGATGAATTTGATTCATTTTGCGCAGCAGCAAGATACCATAATCAGATGGTGTTGCTCGAGGCTTTCTCTGGCTTTGAAGTTGGATAATTTAAACTGTGTAACTTCTAATGGGGGGATTTCCATTCTGCCATGAATCAAGGAACGTCTCTGCACGTGGAAAGAGATTTTACGTTGGGCTGTGTGTGAGCTCAGGTGGGAAGGGTTAAACATTAGGAGTGAATGCATTTCACTGAATTTTGCTTCCTAGTGACAGGCATATCTACCAGATTTGGTGACGGTGCAATCATGGAAGGAGCAGAGATGGCCGGGTTTCATTCCTGGCTTTGCCATGAGTGTTACGTAATTTTTTTAATGCAACTTTCCTCAGTGGTCCTCAGATTTTCATCTGTACAGTGAGAGCGGATAGGCCAGAGCATTGCTTAAACCCTTCAAGACCTTCCAAGTCTGTGGTTCAGAATGGGAAAGGAGAGTAGCAACATGGGCTGCCCTCCCAGTTACACATTATGACCGTGGTGTGTGTTACATTGGAAAAACATGTAATGGGAATCCGATCTTCCCACAACACGTTTTACATATAGTTGTGGGCATGGGCCAAGGAACCGATGCCAAATTATTATTTTCTTCTAGATATAGCCACAAATATAAAAATGAATAGTTTTTTGGGTAATACCTACAGGCCATAGAGCTTTTTTTTTAATATAATTTTTATTTAATTCTTGTTCACGTACAGGTTTCTGTCTTATATTCCCAACCCTGCCCGCCCCCCACCCCATGCTCCCCGCCTCCCTCCCCTTTCCACCCCCCCACCCTTAGTTATTGTCCATGTGTCCTTTATACTTGTTCATGTGAGTCCATTCCCTTTTCCCCTATGATTCTCTCCCCTCTCCCCTCTGGGCCCTGACAGCCTGTTCCATATTTGAGTGTCATTGGTCGTATTTTGCTTGCTTGTTTGGTTTGTTTAGAATCCTGTTAACGGTGAGATCATATGATGTTTGTCTTTCACCGCCTGGCTTATTTCGCTCAGCATAATGCTTTCCAGTTCCATCCATGCTGTTGCAAAGGGTAGTAGTTCCTTCTTCCTTTCTGCAGCATAGAATTCCATTGTGTAAATGTACCATAGTTTTGTGATCCAGTCATTTACCAATGGGCATCTAGGTTGCTTCCAACTCTTGGCTATTGTGAATTGTGCTGCTATGAACATTGGGGTGCATAGGTTCTTTTGGATTGGTGTTTCAGGATTCTTAGGATATACTCCTAAGAGTGGAATTGCTGGGTCAAAAGGCACATTCATTTTTAGTTTTCTTAGAAAATTCCATACTGTTTTCCATAGTGGTTGTACCAGTCTGCAATCCCACCAACAGTGAACTAGGGTCCCCGTTTCCCCACAACCTCTCCAGCAATTGTTGTTTGTTTCTTTGTTTATGATAGCCATTCTGACTGGTGTAAAGTGGTATCTCATTGTGGTTTTAATTTGCATCTCTCTGATAGCTGGCGATATCGAGCATCTTTTCATGTGTCTCTGTATCCTCTATAGAGCTTTTTAAGATTTATCTTCTGGATTAAGGAAATGGTGGTGGATGGAGAAAGAGAACAGAGAAGGGATTGTTTATACACTGAATTCCATATTCCTTTTTCCTGGTTCTTCCACATGGCTCTTTCTTTCTCTTTCCTTGATATTCTTTAAGCAGCTCTTTTCTGCGCATGGCGCGTGTCATGTTATCTGATGTTCGGAGGGCTGTGAGGTCCTGCTGCCTTTCATGTCTTCACAGCAATTCGGTGGACAGAGTTGGGGTAGGTCAAGCCGTGAACGAGGCTTTGGGCTTTAATCTGTCTTGAGTTAGAGAGACTTTAGGAAACAACTAGCTCAGCTGATCAGCATGTCAGCTAGTCTCACTCTGACTTTGTGTGCTTTTAGCTTTTTGTAAGGCTGCTTTTGCTTAGTTGTGATTAAGAATGGCCTTGTGAAATACAAGGCATGGAAATCATGCCAGAAATGGGGCCCTATTCTGTTTTTCCCCTGTGAAGTGCTTGTCTGCATACAGTGGTCGGTACCCTAGTTCCCCTAAGAGCAGAGATGCTTTCGTAGCCAGGCTTCTCAGGAACTTGAGATCTGCCTAGACACATGACTGTGGTTGGGTCTTTGCTGCCCTTTGTAGATATTGATGTTCACTGACTAATTGCTTTTTATCAGGTTTCCCTAATAATTGTGTTCTGTCTACTTTCTCCATGCTGAGTATCCTGATGCTCATTGCTCACCTGCCTACACCTCTGCCTATTGCTGCCCACTCTCCTTTTCCAGTTATGCACTCTTGCCTACTTGGAATTCCTCCTAGACCTTATTTCTGGGCCCACCTCCAAGCACTTGACATTCCCTCCCTCCTGTGTAGAGGGGTCTGCGTAGATTACAGGGCCTGATCTACGACACTGACTGCCTTCAGAAGCTTAATTATCATAATCAGTGGTTTCCTTTCTCGGGGGCCTTTATAAAAATGTACTGTTAACTTTCAGCTGACTTAGTTCATTTTTCTGATATTTTTGTCTTTCTTTAGAACATATCTCACATATCTCATATTCAGCCACTTGTTACTTTCTCGGGAGTTGCCTAGACTCATACAATCTTCATAGTTGAAGAGACTTTCAGAGGGATCCATTTCAACTTTCCATGTGATGGGTAGCTTACCAACTCCCTAAATAATCCATGAATCACATTTTGCAACAGTTCTCAATTGTGTTTTGGGGCCCAGACTATCAATTCAGTCAGTCATTCAGTCAACATAGTTACTACTCTTAGCAAGGCACTAGATATAAATTCGTGTGTGTGTGTGTGAGAGAGAGAGAGAGAGAGACAGACACCACTCTTGTCCTTAGGCAGCTGCTACTCTGGCAGGGGCTGGGCTAGGTGGAGAGAGAAATCATCACAGTTGCTAGCTAGAGGCCTGCAATAGGCAAAAGAATGGGTCATTTCTTTTACATGACTCAAGGTTGGCTTATGGAGGGGCTCTATAATGGACACCAACTTTCCAGTACTCCTTTGGCTTTTCTTTTAAAACCCCTTTTTAAAAAAATTGACTGATGAGAGAGAGAGAGAGAGAGAGAGAAAGATGATTAATTGGTTCCACTTATCTCTGCATTCATTGGTTGCTTCTCGTATGTACCCTGACTGGAGATTGAACCCACAACCAACTGAGCTACCTGACCAGGGCCTCCATCTCCTTTCTGCCCCTGTTCATCCTTGACTTGCCCTTGGAATCATCTTTCTAAATGCAAATCTTGGTTTGCTACTCTTATTAATAGGCTTTCCATGGTCTCCCCCACAAACTTATATCGAATTTTTTGGCACAACTTACAGAGCCCTCAACCTTTCTGGTTCATGCCTACTTCCCCAGTCTCATTACATGCCATTTTCCATCAGGTTGTCAGTGCTGCAGAAGTTTGTGTAGTCTCCTGTCTATGTCAAGTTTATGCTTCTACTGCATATGCTGTTCTTGCTGCTTGAAATGACCACCTGTCTTGTGTTGTGAGTGAACTCTGGGTTGCCGAGAGCCTAATAGAAAATGGTGTGCAAGGAAGAATAAATCACAACTATAGCTTTCCTCTTCCATTAAGGTGAACTTCATCCTGTTGTCTGTTATTGGACCTTATACATACACCCCACGCCTGTCCACCAGAAGATTGTAAGATACTCTAGACCAGGAAGTTACCTCTATGTCTTCAGCCTTGACCCAGAGCCTGGCCTAGAATGGGCAGTCAATAAATTTTGTTGGATGAGTGGATGAATAAATGAAGACAAGTTTTCTGTAGTCTATTTTCCAGTTTAGGTCTCCTTTGGAGCTCTGAGGCTGCTACCTAAATGCCTTCTACCATTGTTTTTGATCATAGCTCCTTGCAAACCCAGGACCATTCACATTGGCTTATCTACTACTAGACACCTGCCTGCAACTGTGACTGAATAGCTTGCCAAACAAGGAGAAAGGCCCTTTGCTGCAGGGGTGGAGGCGGTTGGACAAGTTTTTACCTTCTCCTGTCCTGCAGCCTCTGCTGCCAAGATAAGCTTTTCCTATGTCTCTTCAACACTAAGAGAAGGAAACTGCATGCAATGAAAATGCTTCTTCCTTGCTCTTATAAATCAGAACACTTGTAAATTAAGAATTAGTGCTTGAACAAGTTTCTGTCCCATTAGGCAGTCCTTTGAATGAGTAATCTACAAACTCTAGCAATTGGTGAAGGCAGTTACTGGCCATTTATCATTTTAGGTTAATATGTTTCAAATAGCAGATGGGGACTTTTGATCATAAATTACATATTTATCATCTTCTTACTAGAGGCCTCTTTTACACAATTTTATCAATGAGCAGGGAAAGACAGAAAACTGTCATGAGCTTGTCCTCCCTGTCTTCTGTCCTTTAATCATGGTTCATAAACTTACAGCCAAAATTCTGTATTGACACACCTTGAACCATACCCTGGCTAGTGTGGCTCAGTGGATTGAGTGCCAGCCTGCAAACCAAACAGTTGCCGGTTCGATTCCCAATCAGGGCACATGCCTGGGTTGCGGGCCAGGTCCCCAGTAGGTGGCATGTGAGAGACAACCACATATTGACGTTTCTCTTTCTCCTTCCCTTCCCCTCTGTCTAAAAATAAATAAATAAAATCTTTTTAAAAACCAAAAACTCAAAATTTTGTATGTTTAGTTCTAATAAGTTGTAGATCTCTGCCTAAAATTGTTGGCCATTTCTGAAGTGGTATGTATTTTTGTTTTTGTATTTCAGGTTTATTGAGATATAATTTACATACAGTAAAAATCACTTTTTTAAGGTGTGTACAAGTCTATGAGTTTTGAGCAAATGATATAGTTTGTAGCTACCACTGAAATCAAGAGAATAGAATTTTTTTGCCATGCAAAATGTTCTCTCATGCACCTTTGTAGTCAATCCCCTCCCGGTACTGCCAGCCTCTGGCAACCACTGGTCTGATTTCTGACTCTATAGTTTTATCATTTCCAGAACATCATATAAATAGAGTTAGAATATATAACCTTTTGAGTCTGGCTTACTTCACTTAGCATAATGCTTTTGAGAGTCATGCACAGCATTGCATTTATTCAGAGTTTGCTGTCGTTGCTTATCCATTCAGAAGTTGATGAACATTTGGATAATTTCAAGTTTTCAGTGATTTTGAATAAAGTTGCTGTAAACATTTGAGTTCAGGTGTCTGTGTGGACATATGTATTTATTTCTGTTAGGTAAATACCAAGGACTGGGGTGGCTTGGTTTTATAAGTGTGTTTAACTTTATAAGAAATCGTAAAACTGTTTTCCAAAGTGACTGTACTGTTTTTGATTCCTGTTGGCAATAGTAAGGCTCCAGTTGCTACAGTATTCTTGCCAACATTGTTTTTCTCTGTCTTTTTAAAATTTTAGCCATTCTAGTAGGTGGTTTAGTGATAACCTCATTGTAATTTTATTCTGCATTTTTCCTAATGACTAATGATTTTGAGTTAGGTGTCTGTATGTGTATATATGTGCACACACACACGATTTGGAGGGTTCTGTATATTTTGGTTACCAGCCCTTTGTTACACGTGCTTTATAAATATTTTTCTCAGTCTGTGTCTTAATTACTGTCTTTCAAAGAGCAAAAGTTTTAAATTTTGGTAAAATTCTGTTTATCACATTTTTCTTTTGTGGTTCATGCTTTTTCTGCCCTGCATAAGAAACAATTACCAGGGAAGGGTCAAGTCAAGGAACATGTGTAGGGGACCCATGGACAAGGACAACGGCAGGGAGGATTGAATATGGGAGATGGTGGGTGGGCAGGGCAGGGGGGAGTATGGGTGGGGGGGAGTGGGGGCAATTGTAATTGAACAACAATAAAAAATTTAAAAAAAAGAATTAACTACCAGACCTAAAATCATGAAGGTTTAATTCTGGTTTTTTCCCTAGAAGTTTTATAGCTTTTGGTTTGGCTTACATTTCAGTCTGTGGTCCATTCCAAGTGGTATATACAGGGTCTGGCAGAAGTTACATCATTGAGTGTGATTGATAGGGTATGTGAATGTTTTGCCACAAGTTGGACAGCAATTTGAACATTTCACCTGAAATGTCATATGGTGTGCTCGAGTGTGATATTGTTATGTTACAGAATTACATGCTATGATTTTGTAATAAAATGTTTTTATGTAATAAAAAGGGGCCATTATTTGTGCCGGACCCTGTATATAGAGAGCTTTGGGTGGAGGTTTATTTTTTTAAAGACTTTATTTACTTAAAAAGAGAGGGGACTAGAGGGAGAAAGAGAGGGAGAGAGACTTATATGTGTGGTTGCCTCTCCCATGCTCCCAACTGGGGAACTTGGGCCGTAACCCAGGCATGTGCCCTGACTGGGAATCAAACTTACTACCTTTTGGTTCACAGGCTGGCACTCAAGCCAGTGAGCCACATCAGCCAGGGTAAGGTTTATTTTTTAAATATAGGGTATGTTCTATTGTCCCAACACCATTTGTTGAAACACTAAAAGATTATCTTTTTTATTGAGTTAACTCGACATCTTTTACAAAAATTAGCTGACCGTGTGTGTGTGTGTGTGTGTGTGTGTGTATGTGTGTGTGTATCAATTTCTGTTATGTTCTGTTCCATTGAATACCTATGTGTTAGTCCTTTTGCCAATATCATACCGCCTGGGATAATTTAGCTTTATAGTAAATCTTGAAATCAGTTGGTTTGAGTTCTCTAACATCTTCTAAATTGTTTTTAGTTATCCTAGATTATTTGTGTTTCTTTATAGCTTTTAGAATCATCTTGCAAATTTCTAAAAAAAAACTTGCTTGGATTTTATTTGGGGTTGAATTGAATCTACAGATTAATTTTGGAGAGAATTCACAGTATTGATGTTGAGTCCTTTGATCCATTAAACACAGTTTATCTCTTCAATTATGTATTTTTTGATTTCTCTCATCAATTTTAAAAATAATTTTCAATGTATAAATCTTACAGTACTTTGTTAGATTGATCCAGGTGTCTTGAATATTTATTGGTGCTTATAAAAATTCAGTCCCCAGTTTTTCACTGCTATATATAAAACTATAGTTGATTTTTGTATAGTGATATTCTATTTTCCAATCTTGCTGAAGTTGCTTATTACATCTAGTAGTTTTTTTGTGGATACTTTTTGGACTTTATCCTTAGATAATTATGTTTTCTATGAAAAAAAAGTTATTTCTCCTGTCCAATTTTATCTGTATTTGTTTTCCATGCCTTACTGCGTTAACTAGGTCTTCCATGTGGTTAGATGTGTAGAACTGGTAAGAGTGAATTCCTTGCCTTGTTCCTTACAGTAGGGTAAAATAATTCAGTCTTTCACCATTAAGTATGAGTTAGCTGTATGTTTTCCATAGATGCTATTTATTAAGCTGAGGATGTTTGCTTCTATTTTCAGTTAAATGAGTATTTTAAAAAAGTGTAAATAGCTGTTGAAGGAATGTCATACTTTTTCTGCATCTAAGTAAATAATCATACGGAAGTTCTTCCTTTAGGTTGGTGATACTGTGAATGGCATTGTTTGAGTTATGAGTGCTGAACCAACCCTACATTCATAGGCTAAATCCCATGTGACCATTATATATTATTCTCCTTTATTTTATGGCTAAAAATTGTGGTTAGATGCCACAAAGTTGTTAACAGTTCCTTAACCATATGTGTTTTATAAGTCACTAGAACCACTTGCTGGCCTTGCTTATACAGGTATTTTTACTTCATCATCATTTGGTCTTCAGGCTATCAAGAGAGCAAGGGACAAGGCAACAAATATAGCAAGTGTCTGTGTACTAGACAGTGTACATGTATTTAAATTAATTAACTATAATGAGAAATCGAGGTCCATAAGTAATTTTTACCAAATTTTGCATCTAGTAAATGAAAGGGTCAGAACTTCAGTGTGGGCTTGTTTATTAAACCCCATTATCAGCCTGCTACATACACTGTATTGCCTTTCTGTGTAAATGAGTGCATGCATATGTGTAGGAGGGAGGGGGCATGAAGGGACAGGGACAAGGAGGGTAGGAAAGAGATGGATTGGATTAGGAAAGGGAGAGATGTTCCATCAACTTTGCTTGCCATCTAAAAATCTGGGGTTTCAGATATCTTGGTTTGGATCTCACCCCTGCCATTTACTTGATTTGTGGCACATTGGTCTCACTGAGACTCATTTTATTTTGAAATGTAGGATATTAACATGGGTTATTATGAATATAGATAATATACGTAAAATGCCTTGTACATAGAAGGTGCTCAATATAGTGTTGTCCATTACTCTCATCATTATTGATTTCCTACTACTCAATGTGCTTTATAACTGGAAATAAATAATTTGGGTTTGGAAAATGTGACTTAGAATGATGTCTACAATTTGGCTAGTTCTTTTGCCAGAATAGCTGGGAGTAAGTTCCTTTTTGTAAAAATGGACTTCGTTTCCTCGACTTTTTACCCATCTCCTTCCTAAGTCAAAAAGAATCCAGCGAGTTACTAAATCACTTTGCAAATTTGCAAGATTTAAAAAGTACTGTCAAATGCTTTGGGTTTCAGAAGTGTATGTGTTTGGCGGGGAGGGTCTGGAAGTGGTTGTCTTAGCACAGAGAGCTGGAGATGCCATTTTCATTTTACACAGGCAACCAGCCATTGATAGCTACCTTTCTAAGTCATCGTGACTTTATTCTCGAACTAAGACAAACCACTTCAGGCTGTTTGCAGGTAATGATTGCCTTTTCCAGTAAGTTTATTTTGGTGATCACGGTAGGGCCTGTTGGCAGCATTGACACCAGGTGTTAGACCCATGGAGTCAGACTGGACCTCAGTTGAGCAAACTCGGTTACTTGAGTTCAGGCTGAGAAAGAATTCAGAGTCAAGACACAAACTATAAGAGAAAGTGTGTTTAGAAAGTCACAGAGGTAGAAGAAATGGGATCAGGAAACAAGTTACGGAGGCAAATGAAGGGCTCTTGGAGGTTTGGAGAGAGAAACAAGGAAAGTGTGCCTGGGGGAAGTGGGTGGGGAAAGGCGCAGAAGTGCTGTATGTATAGAGAGCCACACTGGGTTCTCCATCTTGAGGATATTTTTGTGGAGACCTCAGGAGAGGATTCATCAGCTTTCCAGTTGTGTCCTTTCATGGTCATGGTCTCCACTGATTGGTCAGAATCAGGGCAGAGGTTCATTAGTCATTGCAGCTGGTCCTAATGTCAGCCATGGTTTTGCTGATTTCTAGGCTCGGACCTGAAACACAACTGAGGCCTAAATGTATTTGATGTGGGTCAGAACCTCATTACTCTGTGGGCTTAATGCTCAGGGGCTGTTCTCCGGGCCTCCTTCTTGATTCCCACTCCAAAAGGATCTAAACCTGCAGGACTAGCTACATGCCAGGGAAAGGTCATACCACTGGTCATGCATATCACTGCGTGACCAGTGGTATGAAAGGTCCGGGTCTAAACTGCATGACCTATGATACGCTAGGGGAGGAAAGGTTACCCTGGGAGTGAGGTCCTTGTTTTCCCAGTTTTGCCTGTTGCTAGGTACCCAGGGCTTTCCACCCTGGTGACCTTCTGTACCTGGCCTATTGTGCTTGTTCTGCTTGTGACTGTCTAACCTAGGTCCTAGGTCCCAGGAGTTTCAGCAGTCGGGTTTGGGGGGTAGCAGTGAGAAAGCTGAGTGAAAGGACAGCAGGCCATCATCAAATGACCTCTCAATGCCCAGGACATCAGGAGGGCTGTTGGATCCAGCTCCAGCAATGCATAGCCTTCCAGGAATTGATTCTGATTACTATTTGATTTCATAGCAGTACCCTCTCAGCCAAATTTGATGTTTGACAGATGAAACTAAAGGGAAATTCATTGCATTTTGAGAATTTTTGGATATCACACCATCCCTTGATGTTGTTGCAAATCACAATTAGCTATCACTAGTTTTTTTAAACAGCTTTATTGAGGTGGGATTTTTTTTAAAAAGTACTGCACATGTTTAATGTATGCAGTTTGATGGGTTTGAACATATGTATGAATCCTTGAAATCATTACCACAGTTAGGGTAATGTACATACCCATCACCTTCTAAAGTCTCTTCCTGCCCTTACGTATTTTTGTGTGTGTATGTGTGGTAAGAACCCTTGAACTCTACCCTCTTAAAATTTTAAGTGGCAGTACAATACTTTACCTTCTACTGTTTTCAAAGCACATTGACCACATATTCTCATTAAATAAATTAGAGTAGGTTTTATTTCTTCTTTATGATGGAAAAAGAAACCAGACCTTAGGGGTATGTTTTCCCAAAGTTCATTAGATACAGTACCAATATCCAGAACTCAGTTCTGACTTTTATGCAGTGCTCTGTGCACATGCTTCTGGGCCTTGAGCCTTATCTGGCTCTCTATACTTTATTGAATTCACACATATTCAAAAACTAATGTTTTAGTAATAACTTATATCCTTTATATCTGTAACTTAACTCTTCTGGATTTTCTAGATAGAGTCCCAGTGTTAAAGCAGGAATGTTCAACAGCTGATCCTTAAACTTCTGAGTGTTTCATAATGATTTCATTTATTTATATTTAGAGGGGAAGAGAAGGAGAAAGGGAGAGAACCATCCATGCGTGGTTGCCTCTCACACCCCCTACTGGAGACCTGGCCCGCAACCCAGGCATGCGCCCTGACTGGGAATCAAACTGGCGAACCTTTAGTTTGCAGGCTGGCTCTCATTCTACTGAGCCACACCAGCCGGGGCAAACTTTTGAGTGGTTTTAATTAAAATGGGGGGGGCGGGGCAGTGAGTTGAGGCCCAGCCTGGTTGATATGGCAGGGCCTCTTGCGTCACTACTCTGTGTTAAACACCATTGTAAGCATTATTGGTCCATAGAGATAGAACCAAAACAAATGATCTTTGCTCTTTAGGACCTCAAAAGCTAGCAGACGAAATGGAAGCACACATAGAGACGCTCCCATTTTCTGCTTTCTCCAGTCCATGATCCATTCTGCAAGCAGAATAGTGTTTTGAAAACACATACCCTTTCCTTGCTTAAAACTTTCTGGTGGTACTGTCTTTCTCAGAGGACCAAATCCAAGATTCTTGTTTGCTGTTGTTGTTTTTTTAAGATTCAAACATTCAAACTTTGTTCTTTTTTCTGGAATTTATTGGGGTGATACTGGTTAACAAAATTATAGAAATTTGTGGTGCACAGTTCCACAACACATCTCTACACTACATTGTGTGTTCACCAGCCCAAATCAAGTCTCTTTTTGTCACCATTTATTCCACTCTACTGCCCTCCTCCCCTAGTCCCCTGGACAATAACCACACTGTCGTCTGTGTCTGAGTTTTTTCTCTTCCTCTTTTATTTTTTTCGCAATTTCTCCACCACACTCCCAGCCACCCCTCCCCCCCAGACAACTATCAGCCTGCTCTCCATCTATGAGTCTGTCACTATTTTGCTGGTTAGTTCAGTTTGTTCATTCGATTCCACATATGTGTGAAATCATATGATACTTGTCTTTATCTGATTGGCTTATTTCACTTGGCATAATGCTGTCCATATTTATCCATGCTGTCACAGATAGTAAGATGTTCTTTTTTATGGCCAAGTAGTATTCCATTGTAGAAATGTACTATACCTTTTTTTATCCCCTCATCTACTGATGGACACTTTTGGGCTGCTTCCAAATTTTGGCTATTATAAATAACACTGCAATGAACATAGGGGTGCACATATTCTTTCAAAGTAGTGTTTTAGGTTTTTTGGGATAAATTCCCAGATGTGGAATCACTGGGTCATAGGCAGTTCCATTTTTAATTTTGTGAGGTAACTCCATGCTGTTTTCCATGATGGCTGCACTAATCTACATTCCCAACAGTGCACAAGGGTTCCCTTTCCCCCATATCCTTGCCAATACTTGTTATTCGTTAATTTATTGATGATAGCCATTCTGAGAGGTGTGAGGTAGTATCTCATTGTGATTTTAATTTGTCTGTAATGATTAGTCAGGTTGAGCATCTTTTCATATGTCTATTGGCCCTTTGTGTGTCCTCCTTGGAGAAGTGTCTCTTCAGGTCCTTTGTTCATTTTTTAATTTGATTGTTTGATTTTTTTTTAGTGTTGAGTTTTATTAGTCCTTTATAAACTTTGGACATTAGCCCCTTATCAGATATATGGGTGAATATGCTCTCCGTTTCTATGGGTTTCATTTCACTGATAGTTTCCTTTGCTGTACAAAATCTTGTCAAGTCCAGGATTCCTTTTCAGTTCATTTATTACTTTTCAATTACAGTTGACATACAATATTATATTAATTTCAGATGTACATACTAGTGATTAGACATATAACTTACTAAGTGATCATCCTGATAAATCTCATACCCATCTGACACTACACATATATATTAGAATATCACTGACTGTGTGTCCTATGCTGTACTTTACCATCCCCATGACTATTCTGTAACTACCAATTTGTATTTCTTAATCCCTTCATCTTTTTCACCCATCCTCCAACTCCCCTGTCATCTGGAGTTTGTCAAAATGTTCTCTGTATGTATGAGTCTGTTTCTGTTTTCCTTGATAGTTTATTGTGATTTTTAGGTTTAGCTGTTGATAGATATGTAATTACTGCCATTGTTTATATTTCTGATCTCTTCTCCTTTTCCTTGCCCTCCCTTTAACATTTCATGTAATACTGGTTTGGTGGTGATGAACTCCTTTAGCTTTTTCTTGTCTGAGAAGCTCTTTATCCTTCCTTGGATTCTAAATAATAGCTTTGTTGGGTAGAGTAATCTTCATTGTAGGTCCTTGCTTTTCATCACATTGAATATTTCTTCCCACTCTTTTCTGACCTGAAGTGTTTCTGTTAAGAAAGCAGCTGAGAGTTTTATAACAGCTTCCTTATAGGTAACTAACTGCTTTTCTCTAGTTGCTTTTAAGATTCTCTCTTTGTCTTTAACTGTTTGAATTTTAATTATGATGTATCTTGTTGTGGGCCTCTTTGGGTTCCTCTTGTTTGGGACTCTCTGTGCTTACTGGATTTGTATGTTTCCTTTGTGTGAAGACATTAGGAAGTTTTCCATCTGTATCTTTTCAAATAGGTTTTCAATTTCTTGCTCTCCGTCTTCTATTTCTGGAACTCCCATGATGCAAATGTTGGTTTGCTTGAAATTGTTCCAGAGGCTCCTTATACTGTCTTTATATTTTTGGATTTTTTTTTTTTTTTTTTTGCTGTTCCAATTGGGTGTTTTTTACTTCTTTATATTCCAAATCACTGATTTAATTCTTGGTGTCATCTACTCTACTGTTGATTCCCTATAAATTGTTCTTCATTTCACTTAGTGTATCTTCTGTTTCCAACTTGTTCTGTTTTATAGTCTCTATGTCCTTTTTCATGTTATTAAAGTTCTCACTAAATTCTGTGAGCATCCTTACAACCATTGTTTTGAACTCTGTGTCTGGTAGTTTGTTTGCCTATATTTCATTTAGTTCTTTTTCTGGAGATTTCTCCTGTTCTTTCATTTGAGACTTGTCTTTGTCTTTGCATTTTGGCTGCTTCCCTATGTTTGTTTCTGTGTATTAAGCAGAGCTGGTACACGTCCCAGATGTGGTAGAGTGGCCTTGTGTAGCAGGTATACTGTAGAGACCAGTGGTGCAGCCTCCACTGTCACCCAAGCTGATGATGCCAGGTGCACCCCCTGTGTGGGCTGCGTGGGCTGTGTGCACTGTCCTGTTGTAGTTGAGCCTTGATTGCTGTTGGCATCACTGGGAGGGATTGACACGTAGGCCAATCAGCTGCAAGGATTCTCTGTGACTATAGCAGTGGAGCTTCTGTGCAGTAGACCCTGCTGAGCAGGACTTGTTTCAGTGGGGCTTTGGTGCTCACTGAGTTTGTCCCTTGAGTATGTCACTTGTGGAGGTGGTAGGGTTGTAATCTGGCATAGTCTGAAGATGTCCACCTAGTGCCCTGCCTGGGGCCACCTGACACAAGCTACAGAACGTTCTATAGATGGCTTCTACTTGTGCTGGGCTGGGAGGTGCCCAGAAGAGGCCAAGCTGTGAACCAAGGCTGGCTGATGCTAGTGCTGGGCCCAGGGCCACTTAATAAGAGGTATCGGGTACACAGAGCACAGATGCTGCTTATTTGAGAGATTGTAGGAAAGTCCAAAGGATGAGGCAAAAGAGGCCAGTTGTATGGAAAAGCCACTGGAAGCAGCTTGGATGGGCCTGCAAGTTGGGTGGTGCAGGATCTCAGGGAATCCCAAGGCCTAGGGAAAGCAGTGTGAGCCAGGTTGTTGGAAACTTAGATATGGCACCCACCTGTCTCTGTGGGGGAAAGGCTCAGCAAAGGAGCAATAGCCTCTGCCAGCACTTCTCTCTAGCAGAAAGCTGCCCCCTCCCCACCCCCAATCTTGTGCTGATGCCAGACAATTTAGTTTTTCCCCATATGTTCTGGTTCCTTTTATGCTGGTGTCTCAGCCCTGGAGCTCAGAGGATTAAGTCCAAGTAAGTCTGTGTGTGGACCCTTTAAGAGGAAGTGCCTGGGACTCCCAAAGCACTCATCACTCAGCCACAATTCCTACTGGTTTTTATAGACAGAAGTTATGGGGACTTCTCTTCCTGGCATTGGAACCCTGGATTAGGGACCTGCTGCGGGACTGGGACCCCTTGCTCCTCAGGAGGACCTCCACAACCAGGATGTTCCACCTCTATTTTAAACTGCCACACATGGTTGTGGGACCAGTCGGTTCCATGGCTCTGCCCCTCTTACCAGTCTCAATGTTATTTCTTTAAATCCCTAGCTGTTGGACTTCCATTCAGGTAGATTTCAGGCAGTTCTGAATGATGATTGTTCTCCAGTTTAGTTGAATTTTTGATGTGTGGTTGTGAGAGGATTTGAGTACCGCATTTACCTGTGCCACCATCTTGACTGGAAGGTCTCAAATCCAAAATTGTTAATGAACATACAAGACTGCTCTGATTTGTCCCAGCTCCCTTGCCCTCTATACCTATACTTTTATAGAAAGCGCCAGACACATGCCACTCCTTGGGATGCTCAGCGCACCTCATGATTTTTCATGCCTCTGGGTGTTTACTCATGCTACACAGTGTGTCTAGAATGCTGTGTTAGCCTGCGTCCTCTGAGAAATAGATTTAGGATTAAACTGTCAAGGATTTCATTTTCATTTTATTTTATCCTCACCTGAGGACATTTTTCATTGTTTTTAGAGAGGAAGGGAGAAAGAAAGAAACATCAGTTGGTCGCCTTCTCATGTATGCCCGACCGGGGATCAAACGCACAACCTTTTGGTCTAGGAGACTATGCCTCAAACAACTGAGCCACAGTGGCAAGGGATGGCAAGGATTTTATTAAGGGAAACTGCCTGTGTGAGAGAGAATGGGGAAGGGAGATTGGAAGGGTAGGCATACCATTAGCCCATGTAAGTCTGACCCCTAGTGAAGGGGAGATAGTAGTAGTTTAGGCAGAAGCTTTCCAGACTGAGGTGCAGTTGAAAGAAAGAGGCGCAGTTGAAGGGGCGTTCAGAAAACCCTTTGGCGAGTCCAAAGTCAGCATTCAGTGGAGTCCTTTCCTGCTGTACTCAGGTGTCAATCAGGTAGGTACAGTCCATTGGAAGAGTAGCTTCAGTACAGACATTAGGATGAATTTCCGAGGCCTTTGTATTTAGCTTTCCTCCAAGCTTGCATATATGCCTTTCCTTTTCCCTTTAAGTCCTCCTACTTTTCTTGAAAAGGCCAGCTTTAAATGTATCCTCTATTGCAGGGGTGTCAAACTCATTTTTACCAGGGGCCACAACAGCCTTGCAGTGGCCTTTAAAGGGCCGGATGTAATTTAGGACTGTATAAGTGGAACTGCTCCTCAACTAGGGGCAAGGAGCTCAGCCCTGCCCCTGGGTAGAAACAAGGTGCCTGGATGGATAAAACAAGGTGGAGGGCTGGACTTGGCCCGTGGGCCTTGTGTTTGCCACCTGTGCTCTATTGGAAAACTTTTCCTTGAAGGAAATTCTCAGCATGTTACATGATGGTCCCACTGCATACAATGATCATTCCCTAATCTCTGCCTGGTTAATTCCTAATACAACTTTCTCGAACCCCTACTACCTATTACAGGACTGAGAAACTAGTGGGTAAGTGCTCAGGAAATATTTGTCGAATGATGAATGAGTTGGTGGGACATGGACAAGAAGATAGATGGGAGAAGGTTGTTGAGGCCAAATGAACTGCTTGAGCAAAGCCGTAGCGGGGGAGGGGAGAAAGAAGAACGTGCTGTGTCTTTTAATTTTTTTCAAGTATGTCTTGCCCCAAAACTGTCATTTTAGGGAAATTACTATGATGCAAAACAGTGGGGGAAGGAGTGTCTTCCTGGCAATTGAAAATGGTTCATATTTGAGAACTTTGTTGAGAAAAATGTTTAGAGTATTTCCTGAGGGGAAAGAGCATTTATGGAAGTGGAATTTTACTGCTGCCAGGAAAAGTGATAAAGATCAAATCTCATACAACTACTACCAGAATAGAAATTTTCATAGAGCAAAGAGATTTCAAAGTTCCAGCTAATGGCTCATGTATGTTCAACATTAAGTGTAGCTGAGCTGTAATTCTGTAATGGAATCTGACCCATTTTGACAATCCAGGTTATTATAAATGTATGAATTAGTGGAGACCCATTCATCCTGACATTTGCTGACTCTGCCAGATGTTGGTCATATTTTTATGGAAAGAAACAGAGAGCTTGCCAGGAACCCAGATCACTGCCAACCGCCTGCTGCTGCCACGTGTTGTCAGATGAGATAGACACACTGAGGGATAAGACAGAATCATTCTTTTCAGCAACTGGAGATTTAGCCCTTGATCTCTATGTAATATAGTCACCCCCTGGTGATTTGGGTTGGGCCATGTATGAGGCAGGCTTCTTTAAAAAAAAGGTTTTATTTATTTATTTGTAGAGAGAGGGAAGGAGAAAGGGTGGGAGAGAAATATCAATGTGTGGTTGCCTCTCACGCGCCCCCTACTGGGGACCTGGCCTGCAATCCAGGCATGTGCCCTGACTGGGAATCAAACTAGCCACCCTTTGGTTTGAAGCCCACGCCCAATCCACTGAACAGCACCAGCCAGGGTGAGTCAGGCTCTTTTTGTTCAGGCCCAAGTCTGTCCTATGCAGTCTTCTTCATGTCTTATTTGTCCAGAGTAGCCACTTGAAAGGATGCAAGTTTCTTGATTTGTAATGTGGAGATGAATAAAGGTATCATAGGCTCACTGTGAGGATTCATCAGGTAATGTATGCTGAGGGCTTAGACTGTGCCTGGAATAAAGTATTTGTTCAATAAATGGTAGCTAGCTTTTATTATTATACAGGGGTCTGAGGGTAAAATCTTATTTCTATGTAAGTATTATCAAAGTGGGTTGCTCATTTAGTGAGTGCCTATTCTGTGATAAAGCAGAAAGGGACTCTTTGGGCTGCTATGGCCCATTCTGTAATTAATCTAACATACATAATTGCTGATATCTGTTTCTTCTCTCAAGTGAAGACAGTTCATTGTGAATTCATTGTCAATCACTCCCTAAGTCCCTTCAGGGGCCTCTCCCAATCATAAACCCTCCCTCCTTCCC
Organism: Sturnira hondurensis; assembly: GCF_014824575.4. Lineage (NCBI taxonomy): Eukaryota > Metazoa > Chordata > Mammalia > Chiroptera > Phyllostomidae > Sturnira > Sturnira hondurensis. Next base: position 769,912 of record NW_028080118.1, on the reverse strand, counting down.
AAGTGACTATTCTGACTTTTATTTATTTTTTAAATATAATTTTATTGATTATGCTATTACAGTTGTCCTATTCCCCCCTTCATTCCCCTCCACCCTGTACACCCCTCCCCCACCATTTCCCCCCTTTCATTCATGCCCATGTGTCACAAGTTCTTTAGATTCTATATTTCCCATACTATTCCTGCCCTTCCCCCTGTCTATTTTCTACCTACCATCTATGCTACTTATTCTCTGTACCTTCTCCCCCTTCTCCTCCTCCCACTCCCCTGTTGCTAACCCTCCATGTGATCTCCATTTCTATGGTTCCACTCCTGATCTAGCTGTCCTCTTACTTTGCTTTTGTTTTAGGTGTGGTTGTTAATAATTGTGAGTTTGCTGTCTTTTCACTGTACATATCTTTTATCTTCTTTTTCTTAGATAAGTCCCTTTAACATTTCATATAATAAGGGCCTGGTGATGATGAACTCCTTGAACTTGACCTTATCTGAGAAGCACTTTATCTGTCCTTCCATTCTAAATGGAAGCTTTGCTGGATAGAGCAATCTTGGATGTAGGTCTTTGGATTTCATGACATGGAATACTTCTTTCCAGCCCCTTCTTGCCTGTAAGGTTTCTTGAGAAATCTGCTGACAGTCTGATGGGAACGCCTTTGTAGGTGACTGTCCCCTTATCTCTTGCTGCTTCTAGGATCCTCTCCTTCATTTTCATCTTGGCTAAATGTAATGATGATGTGCCTTGGTGTGTTCCTTCTTGGGTCCAACTTCTTTGGCACTCTCTGAGCTTCCTGGATTTTCTGGAAGTCCATTGCCTTTGCCAGATTGGGGAAGTTCTCCTTTATTATTTGTTCAAATAAGTTTTCCACTTGTGGCTGTTCCTCTTCCCCTTCTTGTACCCCTATAATTCAGGTGTTGGAATGTTTAAAGATGTCCTGGAGGTTCCTAAGCCTCTCATTTTTTTGAATTCTTGTTTCTTCCTTCTTTTCTGTTTGGTTGTTTCTTTCTTCCTTCTGGTCCACTTTGTTGATTTGAGTCCCAGTTTCCTTTCCATCACTATTGGTTTCCTGTGCATTTCTGTTCATTTCAGTTAGTTTAGCCTTCATTTGTTCCTCTAATTTGTGACTAAAATCAACCAGTTCTGTGAGCATCCTGATCACCAGTGTTTTGAACTGTGCATCTGAAAGGTTGCCTATCTCTTGGTCACTTAGAATTATTGGCTCTGGGGCTTTGAGCTGTTCTTGAGCCATAATGTTTTGGTCTGTTGATGCCTGTTACGTATGAGGGGCAGAGCCTTAGGTGTTTACCAGGGTTGGGCGACCCAGTTGCTAGGTTGTGACACTGTATGTGGGGGCGGTGTCAGAGAGGGGAAATGGTGTTTGTTCTGTTCTCTCTTGTATTTTGGTCCCCTCTGCTGGCTTCTCACAAGCAAACCTGGCCCCCAAGGTGCCAGTTCCCAGGTGTATGGGCCTGTGTACTCTCCAGGACCCCGTGGATCTCTCCAACAAACTCTCTGTGAGCCTGGGAGCCTCTCCCAGCACCTCAACCCTGAAAGTCTTTCTAGGTGGTGCTTTCAGGCTCTCATTCCTGGCACTGGAGCCTTAGCCTGAGCGGTCTGTGTGACCGAGGTCAGCCAGCTGCCTTGCACCCTCACTGGGTCCACCCGTTGCCACCCCACGCCTGGGATCACCAACCGCCACCTGCACTCCCGCGCACCTGGGCGCCTACCCCCCCCCAACTTTGCCGCTGGCTCCGCCCCTCTTACCGGTCTGGCTGAATGGTTCGTTGTTGTCGGACTTCCGTGCAGTTCAATTTTCTGTGTTTTGGCTGTGTTTTTGTTACTAAAACTTTGTTGTCTTTAAACTTGGTTGTGCGAGGAGGCACAGTGTTTCTGCCTATGCTTCCATCTTGGCCGGAAGTTGCTATTCTGACTTTTAAAGTAGTTACTTCCTTGTATTTCTTTATCACAAGGGTGGCTTTAAAACCATCAGTCTTGCCATATCTGGTTACCTTTATGCTAAAGCCTAGGGAATGCAGAAGTTCCCTCATGGGTTTTCTCAGATGTACCTTCGCAGCCTCCTTTCTGTGACCACTACTCTCCCTGATATCCCCGTGCCTGGCCATACTGAATTATGCACAGGTTCCCAGATACCTCAGATGTCTCTAGGTGTTTGCCGTAGATGTCCAGGCACTTGCTTCTGCTTTCTGGAGTTGCCGGTGTCCCCAACTCGGATGTCAGTTCTGCTGTGAAGCTGTCATGGATCTCCCCTCCCAGACATTTTTGGGACAGAATGAATTCCTCCCATCCCTATGATCTGTGCTCATTATAGTATTTTACCTATGTTCTTTTATTAGCATCTGTTATTGTCTCTGGTACATAACAGATTGCTTAATGCTTAGTAGGTGCTCATTAAGATTTGCTCAATGAATATGTGTAAAATACATTTAAAGCTCCAGGTGTCAAATTTTCTTCATAACTGACACAATCATATACTGAATCATATGATCAAGCTTGCTTTTCCTTAAGTATTCCTTTCTATTTTACACAGTTTTTTAAAGTTAATTTATTTTCTGTCAACAACTAACATTTCCAGTATTTAATTTACTGTTAATATTTGAGTGCTGACTATGTGCTAGACACTGTGCTAAGCCCCTGTGTATTATTTACTGACTCCGTACTATATTTTTATTTTACAGGTCAAGGCACTGATGCTTAGAGAAGTTAAACAATGTAAGGTCATAAAGCCTAAAAGGAGAACTAGGGTTCAAAGTCTTGCAATCTGACTAGAAATGTAAAACTCGTGCTCTCTTTCCCATTCTGTGTCATTCTTTGTTAAGCAAGTATGTTCTAGCCCTGGCTGGTGTGGCTCAGTGGTTTGGGTGTTGGCCTGCAAACCAAAAGGTCGCCAGTTCAATTCAGGGCACATGCCTGGGTTGTGGGGCCAGGCCCCTGGTTGGGGGTGTGCGAGAGGCAGCTGATCAATGTATCTCTTGTATATCTCCCTCTCTTTCTCCTTTTATTACCCTATCTCTAAATAAATAAATACATAAAATCTTCAAATCTAAGAAAAACAGAGCAAAAGTATGTTCTCAGTTGCAAAGAATAGATCTTTGCAAAAGATCTGTGGAGCATGTTTCATTTGTGGAAGTACGTTATCCGTTGTCACACTAGGCTGTAGTCACTTTTTAAGTTCTTTCCAACTTCCCAAACTGCTTCTGTGTAGGGCTCTCTCTAGCCCTGTTAACATTAGGTGTGTATTTCTTGTGGCTAATGAGTGGTGGTTTGGTTAATGGCTCTCAGTGAGCCACAAATAAGGAGATTGCTCTTGTATTGCCGTATCTCTTCTTGGCCACATGTATTATTTAGCTTATGGCTGCTGCCTTAAGGATCATTTGCCTTGTGCCTGGCAAGGCGATAAGTTGTGTCTTAAAATTATATTGGTCATTAATGTTAATGGCTATTTCTTAACTTCCCTGTGAGATGCTAAAAGGAAATTTAAGTATGAACAATTAGAGAAACAATTAAGTGGAAGAACACCACTACAGGAACGCTCCAATAAGTTGGTTCCACATACAGACCATGGGGCTTACAGAAACCCAGGCCAGGGACTCTGGAGGAATTGGTTCTGAGACAGGAGCAATGGAGTGACAGCCCTTTAGGAAATCATTGCCGGTAGGTGGGCAGAGAGGAACACAGATGCATGATGTCTGGTCTCACGTATGTGGCAGTGGCAGTGGCAGTGTTTGTTTTTTTCCTTACTGGTGTGTCAGCCTCCCCAGGGCAGAAATTGTAGTTTTTCTTTGAGCCTCATACTCCTTGGTACCGCTGAGTCCTGCAGATGGCACAGGTAGGGCGTTGCTCATGTGCTAGTGTTTCTTGTCTGTTTTCAAGAACCCTCTGACTGTATTTTGGTTTTTAAAGTCAGCATTCCATTTCAGCAAATTACCAAGGTTCACTGAGAATGTTTGGTTGTGTAAAACCTTATTGCATGTAACTATTTTTCAAAAACGAACAAAAATAACAGCGGCTACTGTTTTTAGTTGTCTTAGCAGCGCTAGGTGCTGTTTAAATTGCTTTACACACATGTATATCTCTGACAGTACTTTCACAGGTCCTCTGAGGTGGCGATATTATTATCTCTGCTTTAAAGCTCAAGATGCAAGTGGGTTATCACTTACAACTAAGATTTCTTGTAAAATAAGTTTGTTGTATTTGGAATTTGAGCTGCACTTTCTACTTCAGATTACCGCTCTGTTTAGAAAGGGCACTTGAAAAAACAGTGTGGCTGGGAGTGTGCTTCTGGAGATAATGGTTTTCTCTAGGATCTCTTGTATGTAAACATTTAGGGGACGGGGAACCATTTCTTTTGCTGTTCTACTTGTTAGAAAAGTGACTGGCATTTTCTTTCAATTGATACTTCATCAGTAACTTTTCTAGTAAGTGTTTTTGAGGGGGCATGTTGTTTCTTTTCCCAGACTACTCTACTTTCTGTTATATTCTAAGCTATAGATGGATTTAGTGGCTGATGGTCAACCATTTGACTCTTGTCAGTTCCTGGTACCGCAGATGAAGTATTGTGTTTCCTTGTTAGGTAAAAAATGTATAAGGCTGCTGTGCAGCTTGACAGGAAAAATGAGCTATAGAAGCACTTCTCAAAAAAAAAAAACCAGACAAATTCAGGGATATCTTGTGACTTTTCCTTTTTCATTATTGAACCTTGTCTTGTGTCTGAAGAAAATTTCACACCTCCCCAAAGATCAGGGTGCTGTTCAGGTTAATAGTGTTCCAGGTGGTCTCTTGCATACCCTGAGGAAGGGTCTTCAAAGGTGCTGTTTAAAAAAATTTATTTATCTTTAGAGGGGAAGGGAAGGAGAGAGGGAGAGACACATCAATGTATGGTCGCCTCTCGTGCGTCCCCTGCTGGGAACTGGCCTGCAACCCAGTCATGTACCCTGACTGGGAATTGAACCACGGTTGTTTGGTTTGCAAGCCCACGCTCAATCCACTGAGCTACACCAGCCAGGGCCAAGGGTGCTTTTTAAAAAAAAAAAGATTTTATTTATTTATTTTTAGAAGAGAGAGAGGGAGAGAAACAGCAATGTGTAGTTGCCTCTCACACGCTGCCCTACTGGCGATCTGGCCAGCAACCCAGGCATGTGCCCCGACTGGGAATTGAACCGGCAACCCTTGGGATTGCAGGCTGGTGCTCAATCCACTGAGCCACACCAGTGAGGGCTGAAGGTGATTTTCTTTTCTTGGCTAAAGAGAAGAGCAATACCAAGACTTAATTTAAGTAGCCAGATGAGAAATCAAGTAGATCTCAGAAATAGGTAAAATGCCTATAATGTCTGCAGTAGTATGCTGAGAATATATATTTTTTCATCTTCTTTTCCCACAATGGGAGTAAACAAGTGGGTAATGAAAGTAGTATGGTGAGAGGGTTGCGTTCAAATTTTGTCTGGTGTGCGTTCCATCAATGAATGAGATCGAGAGAAGGAAGGTAGTATGAGAGGGAAGAAAAATTAAATTAGGCAAGGCATTTGGCTAGTTATGGATATAGATGTCAAGATCCAAGCACCATCTGCTAGTAAAGTTAATCAAAGCAAGAGAAATCAGCAAGCCTTCCTATAGAGCCCAGATCCCTTTCAGTTTCCTTTCCTCTCCATCCATGCCCTCAAATTCCCCTCATTTTGTCTGCTCACAGCCAGTGTAGATGTGATTCCCAAACCTCCTCACCTCCAGAGATTAGGATTCACTAGGTGTGGCTTGGGGGCAGAGAGCTCTGTATTTTGAACAAGTTCTCTAGGGATTCTCTTGCAGACCTTCTCAGAAACATCCTTGGAGAAAGCCTGGATTCAACGTAGGGCCCAAATATCCCCATAATTGGTCAGCCATTGAGTGAACACCTACAATCAGCATTGAGTGTTGGCATACAGCCACACACACCCACTTGGCCTCTTACACCTTTGCCAAAATGGGAACAAATGTGTATCTCTGTTCAGTTTGGGAAAATTAACTTTGTATATTTATGTGGTTGCTAGTAACAGCTGGGGATTATTGAGTGTGATGTGTACTCTAACAGGTATTTTCTCAGGAAACTCTCAGAAAAACCTGGGGAAGATAGGTACTGTTTATTTTCCGTATGTTACAGAAAAGGAAACTGAGGGTCAGAGAGTTTGAAATGACTTGTCCAAATCACTAAACTAATTAGGAGCAGAGCAGGAAGTTTATCCAGGAAAGCTACTCACTCCCATCCGCACTCTGTTTCTGTTCTTAGTAGGTCTCCGGCTCAGGAAATTGGAATCAAGGCCCTGGCTGGGCAGCTCATTTGGTTATAGCATTGTCCCAACAATGCCAAGGTTGTGGGTTCTATCTCCTGTCAGGGCACATACAAGAAGTAACCAATGAATGCATAAATAAGTGGAACACCAAACAGATGTGTCCCCCCCCACCTCCCCTTCCCTCCATCCCCTTATCTAAAAATTAGTAAATAATTTTTTTTAAGTTAAAAAAAAAGAAGCTGGAATCATAGTTATCCTTGGTTAATGACTCCTTGTGGGCACGGTAACCACACACAACTGCATTGCCTTTGGAGCAAATCAACTTTAAAAAAAATATTTCAGAAACAAGCCAATTTAATTTTTTTGTTATTTTTCAAAAAATATTTAGTTTTTAAAAAAATATTTAGTTTTATAGAGAAGGGAAGGGGGGAGAAAGAGAGAGAGAGAGAAACAGCCATGTGTGGTTGCCTCTCTCACTCCCCGTACCAGGGACCTGGCCCACAACCCAGGCAGGTGCCCTGACTCGGAATAGAACCAGTGACCCTTTGGTTTGCAGGCCGGCACTCAAGCCACTGAGCCATGCCAGCTGGAGCTTTTTGTTAGTTATTATTAATTGTAGTAAAATACAAATAAAGCTTTACACTCCTGACTACTTTTAAGTGTATGATTCTGTGGCATTAAGTGCATGCATACTGCTGTGAAGCACCACCACCATCTATTTCCAGAACTATTTTCATCCTGCAGAACTGAAACTCTTTAATCATTAAATAATAACTTGCAGTTCTCCCCTTGAACCACCACTCAACTCTCTCTCTGATAGAGTCAACCGACTTTAACAGTATGCCATTAATCTCCATAGCCACCAGCTTTGCTATTGATTTTTTTACATAAAAATGTTACAAATCAAACCAGGATTTACAAGCATATACTCAGCGTTGAAACATAAAGTCAAAGACAGTTTTATTTATTTTTTATTTTAATTGTTCAAGTACAGTTTTCTGCCTTTTACTTGCATCCCAGCCCACCCCCCGCCCCCGTGCTCCCCACCTCCCTCCCATTTCCATTCCCCCTTAGTTTTTGTCCATGTGTCCTTTATACTAGTTCCTGTAAACCCTTCCCCCTTTCCCCTGAAATTCCCTCCCCTCTCCCCCTCTGGTCACTGTGGGCCCTGTCAGTGTGTTTGGTTATATTTTGCTTACTTGTTTGTTTTGTTGATTAGGTTCCTGTTAAAGGCGAGATCATGTGTATTTGTCTTTCACCACCTGGCTTACTTCACTCAGCATAACGCTTTCCATCCATGCTGTCCAAAGGGTAGGAGCTCCTTCTTTCTTTCTGCTGCATAGAATTGCATTGTGTAAATGTACCATAGTTTTTGGATCCATTCATTTATTGATGGGCACCTGGGTTGCTTCCCGTGCTTGGCTATTGTAAATTGTGCTGCTATGAACATTGGGGTGCATAGTTTCTTTTGGATTGGAGTTTCAGGGTTCTTAGGATATAATCCTAGCAGTGGAATTGCTGGGTCAAAAGGCAGATCTATTTTTTGTTTTCTGAGAAAATTCCATACTGTTGTCCATAGTGGTTGTACCGGTCTGCAAGAATTTAGCCTGCCTTAAAGAATGAGAGATTGTATCTCTTAAAGCACTTGAGGTCCATACCACTATATAGAACTAGGTTTATATTTGGCAATTTGCAGATAAGAAAACTGCACTGAAAGGAGAAACAATCTTTATAGTTGGATGTTTCTTTGGACAGTAAATACATTTTCAGTCACATGAATTCATGCCAATTGCTGCATCACACTAAAAATCCATTACACTCAATAACTTTAATGGGATTGTATATTTTGGGTTGTTTTGGACAAAGCAAAGCGTGTGCTAAAAGTGATGATTATGAAAGCTGAAGCCCCGCTTTATTTTTCCTCCCGTCATTTTTTTTAAGTGAACTGCTCACAGGTTACTAATACTTAGAAAACTGAATTGTGTGGTTACATAGGTATTATACTTTCATTTCAAGTATTTGAAGACACAATTCCCTCACCGACTCCCTTTTTCTTCTCTTTCTGGGAGACTCCTGCAAATCAAAATCTCTGAATAGCTTCTGGTTAAGATGGAGGCGTAGGTAAACAGCTCGCCTCCTCTCAAAAACACAGCAAAGATTACAACTAGACTACAAAACAAATACCACTTAGAATCGTCAGAAAATTGAGCTGAGGAATTAAAGAAGTCACATTCATCCAGATGGGTAAGAGAAGCAGAAATGCATGGACAGGAAGAAAGCCTATGTTAAAAAGACAAAGGTATGATGAAATAAAGATAACCAGGAATGAGTCAGATGTCCTTGATCTTTATTCCACTTATGATACATAATATCTGCCAAGTGTAGAGAGAAAATTTCAGTGTATCAGAAAAGGGGAGTAAGTTTAGAATGCAACCTGTAAAGCTCATTCTAGATCCTCAACAATAAAATCATCTAGTAGGAACAAAGGTGCCTTTAGTTCCATTACAGTATTTTTTCCAGTAACATTCTGTGGTCTGGGAGTATTCAGACAGGTGGATAGTGGGGATAATCCAGGCTAAGGAACTGGCAGGGAAGAATGAAATATTGTGGGGTCAAAAATTCTAGGGCCGTTAAAATCACCAGAAATGCAGTTCAAAGGGGATAAAAGATAACAAGGTTTGTTTTTTTCTGATCAAAACACTTTGGTTGTTTATGTGTCCTTCAATAGATGATTTAATAAAAAGATGTGGTACATGTACAGTGGAACACTACTCAAATGGAAATTTCTTTTACAATTATTCAGAGCAGGTAAGAGGACAGTACAGTGGAGCCGTAGGGAAATCACAATAAAAAAGACATATTTGGTAGCTCCTAGGAACTGTTGTATGATTGGATTTTCACCTGGCATCTTGGTGATCAAAGGTAAGCTTGGTGTCAGTTACTTCAAATGCTGTTGTTCTGAAAGTTATTGTGATCAAATCAGTTTTTAGATATTTAAAGATAGCATTCCTCTGTTTTAATTCCTTGGATTGTCTTAAAATACTGAAGTGTACTTCATAATAACTTAAAATTTAGATCAATTTTTATCTAATCCTAAAATCAATAAGCGTGATTTCATTCATGCTCTGTCTCTCACTGGCATTTTATGTAAATTTGGGTAGATATGATTGAGAAACTTGGTTGACAATCAGCAATCAGTATTTTATTAAGATTTTTATTTATTTATTTTTAGAGAGTGGGGAAGGGAGGAAGAAAGAGAGGGAGATAAACATTGATGTGGGAGAAACATTGATTGGTTGCCTTTCATAAGTGCCCCGCCTGGGGACTGAACGGGCAACCCTGGCATGTGCCCTGACCGGGAAACACACCGGAGACCTTCATTTTCTGGGACGACGCCCAACCTACTGAGCTGCACTGTTCAGGACTCAGGATTTTTAAAATTTAATTGCAAAGTATTATATGTGGTTAAATATTCTTAAACTCCAGAAAGTATAAAAAAGTTGACATTCCTGCTTCATTCATAGCCCTATTCTCCAGAGGTAACCACTGTTAAATTTCAGATTGTTTTTATATCTATATGAGGACACACACACACACACACACACCCCTCTTTCATGCACTAGGAATCAGAATGCATAATATTCTTTGATTAGCTTTTTCATTTAATGTGTGTTAGAGATAATTTCATGTTGGTACATTTTGAGCTACTCATGTTTTAACAGTTGCACAGTAATCTATTGTTAAATAGCCCCCTCCTGATGGACATTTGAATTATTTATTGTTTTATTATTATAAACAGTGGTGTTAACAAATATCCTTCTTTATTTTATTACTCTTATGTAGTATCACATACCGTTTTTAAAAATTGGATTAATGGTATTATCAGAAGTTTTCCTATTTGATAACTTGTAATTTTAAACTAAAACCAGTGTAAACAGAAGTTTTGGAATAGTAAGAAGGAAAACTATCATCATGCACACTTAATAGATACAGAAGTGGGCAAAAGTAGGTTTATAGTTGTGAGTACACAGAGTTTTCAAATACTCTTGTATTTATTTATTATTGTATAATTATTGTATTGTAGTTAATATAAACCTGCTTTTGCCCACCTTTGTATATGTAAAAATGTGTGTAAATATTTTGAGCAATAATAGTTACCATTTAATGATCACCAACATTATCTTATTTAATCCTCACACTGTGGATAGGTACCATTATTGTTCCCAGCTGATTAGAGAAAGATTAAAGACTTGTCCAACTTCCTATAGGTAGCAGCAGAGTGAAGGCCCCAACACAGTGTGTATTCAACAATAAAAAGACAATCCAATTGAAAAATGGGCAAAGGATTTTAATAGGCATTTCTCCAAAGATGTACAACTGGCCAATAAGCACATGAAAAGGTGCTCAGCACAATTAATTGTGCAGGAGATGCTAATTAAAACTACAGTGAGATAGCACTTCACATCTACTTTGGATGACTTTTTTTTAAAAAAGGGAAAATGAAAGTGTTGGGGTAGATGTAGAGAAATCCGAACACTTACACTCTGTTAGTGGGAATGTAAAGTGGTGCAAACATTGTAGAAAACAGTTGGCTGGTTCCTCAAAAAGTTAATCATGGAATTACCTTAGTACCCAGCAGTTCTACTACTAGCTGTGTGCCCAAGAGAAATGAAATGAAAACACATGTTTGTGCAACAGACTTGTCCATAAATGTCTATAGCAGCATTCATAATAGGCACAAAGTGAAAAGAATTCAGATGTCCACCAATTGAGGAATGCATACATACATAAAAAGTGCTATATCCACTCAGTGGAATGTTTTGTACGACCATAAAAAGGAATGAAGTACTGATATACCTACAAGGTGGATGAACCTTGAAAATACTATGCTAAGTGATAGAAGTAAGACAAGACCACATAGTATATTATTTTATTTATTTAAAAGGTTCAGAATAAGTAGAAGGTTAATTAGTGATGACCAGGGATTAGGGGAAGGGAGGAAAAGGGGGGATGGGCGTGACTGCTAACAGTTACAGGGTCTCAGGGGATAAAATGTTCTGAAACTGACTGAATCATGGTAATAATGGCCCAACTCTGAACATATTATAAACCGTTGAACTATAACTTTAAACATGTGAATTTTATATATTGTCCAGCATTATAAAACAACAGAGAGCCCTTAAAATACTGTTGTTCTTTAAAGGTCTGTCCGTGACCTTTAGAGGTGGAGCGATCTCCTCCAATGTCATGCCCTCAGTTGGTAAGTTTATGGGGATGAAGAACAAATCTATTTCTTCAGTGAGTCTTCTCCCCTGAGCTACAGATTTATACTTGAGGCTGCCTACTGAAGAGGTCCACGTGGCTTTCCCGCAGGTCCCTCAGAGGCAGCACTGTGTCTATACAGCTCATAATCACCTCCACTCACAAATCTGATACTTCTGTATTTCCTGTCAGAGTGAATGTTGTTCCCATTTACCATCAGTCAAGCAATAGACCTCCAAGTCCTATTACTTTTTTCTCAAACAATTCCCTCTGCTTTTTACTATCCTCTGTGAGCGGCTGTGGTCCAGGCCCTCAGTAGGGCCTGGCAGAGTGAATGTGGTCACGTGCACTTGTGTGCTTGGTCCCTGTCCTTCCTCATCTCTCAACATCTTTCTTGTTCTATACATTTTTCTCTAACAGTAGGAGAACTTGGAGATCACTTAATCATCCAATGCCATCTTTGGCCTTTGGGCCTTTGGACCTGCCAATTCCTCTGCATTCTTCCTCCTTACTTCTTATTAGCCTAGCCAACCCCTATTCATCTTTGTAAGACTTGCTTCAGGCATCACATCCATGAAGGCTTCTCCGACCCCTAACTGGGTCTGAGGTAGTCACCCTCCTTGCCCGCTCTTGTTCGTAGCTCTTCTGATGTTACATCCACCACACTGGATTATTGTGGTCTAGTTGAGTATCTGTCTTCTCTTCTAGATGGTAAGGTTTTAGAGACTGCAGTCATGAGGGGAAATCCTGCTCTAGTTTCTCAGTGTCTCTGTGTAAGAAAGGTGCGTGTCCTTCCTTTAGTCATGAAATCTTCTCAGGAAGGCCTTCCTTTGCAATCTTATCTAAAATTGCAACCTTCCCCAACACTTACTCTCTTCCTCGCGTTTGCTCTCCTTACCACTATGTATTTCACTTGCTTTATTTGTTGTCTGTCTTCTCCCACTACAATATAAGCTCCATGAGAAAAGGGATTTTTGTCTCTTTTTTTAACTGTCATATTCTTACTGCAGAAACCAGTACCAGGTGCATGGTAGGCACTCAGCAAATATTTGTGGAATGATTGAAAGAATGTTTACTTCATCTGCCTCTGGCCCGTAAACCATGTGGGGGTTAGAAGTGCCACCCCCCCCAGTTGAAAATTCATATAGAACTTTTGACTCCCCCCAAATTTAACTAATAGCCTGCTGTTGAATGGAAGCCTTACCCATCACATGTAGTCAATAAACCGATTTTGTATGTTATGTGTATTATATACTGTATTCTTACAATGAAGTAAGCTAGAGAAAAGAAAATGTTATTAAGAAAATCATAAAGAGAGAAATTACATGCACAGTATTTTTTAAATCTGTGTATAAGTGGACTCATGCGGTCCAAATTCTTGTTGTTCAAGAGTCAACTGTATGTTGGCAGTGTACTGCCTGTAGCCAGAATGCCTACTTCCATGTACAACACGTGATTTTTTTTTTTAATCTGTCTGGCCGTGGATACGGTACATAATTCGTCTGAATCTCCTCTTCTGTAAAACGGGCCCAGTACTCATATTTACTGAACATTTTTTTGTGAAGATTAGATAAGTGGGCCTATATAACATATTACAAGAGTACCTGGTGTATAGTAAATGTTCAATAAGTATTCATTATTGTTGTTTCTCTTTTAGGACATTGCTTTAGAGGTACCTACTATAGCTACATGTTTATCTCTAAATTTCCAGAGTCCCATCTGATATTGCATGCTTCGATAATATCAAATAATTCTTTCTGAAATAAATGTTTGAATGGGATTTAAACAAATTATTCAAAAAATATTTTCTTTTTATTAGTGTTTAGAATTTTTAACAATCACTATAGCAGTTTGTGTTTAATTAGATATGTGGCCCTGACTTGTGTGGCTCAGTCAGTGGATTGAGTGCCAGCCTGCAAACTAAAGGGGCGCCAGTTTGATTCCCCGTCAGGGCACAGGCCTGGGTTGCAGGCCAGGTCCCCAGTAGGGTATACATTAGAGGCAACCGCACATTGATGTTTCCCTCCTTCTCTTCATCCCTCCCTTCCCCTCTGTCTATAAATAAATAGATTGATAAATAAATATTAGATATGTGAATATCTAAAGGAAAGCCATAACCATTGTAGACAAAAATGGGAACTTTGAACTTTGATCTTTATTGGAGCAGTAAGCTCACTCAGTGTGTGATGTTAGAAGACCCTTAAGTTTTTGAGGAGTATTGATTCTATTATAGGATTCTAGGCTGGGATGGGGAGAGTGGATCTGCTACTTTTCAAAAATTGGCACAAAGTTAAACCTGTCTTGGCTTTCTCAAAGTTGAGAAATTTGTAGCTCTAGTTGTAAGAAGTTAATTCCAAAAAAATGTACTGGAAAATATACTCAAGAAGCAAATTAAAAATTAATATCTCTAAAACTATACTTTAATATTCATATCACACATACCCTGTGATTTTATAAACTACATTATTTTACATGTATAGAGAATCCTTAACATGATTACATGTTTCAGTTATTCTAAAATGCTTGTTTTATTACTATATTTTCTTTAAAAGTACTTTAGGGAATTTTTTTAATGACTTCAGCATTTTGTGGAAATGTTGCATTTTCCATTAACAAAATTGTTCTAGCTTCTCTCCCCGAATTCTGAAGCAGTATTTTTATGTGTCATCAGTCATTTGCATTTGAATAAGCTCCTTAGTCAGTGCATACCACTGGGGCTGCTGCGTGGCCCTGATGAGTGCCATTTTGCATGGTTCTCAGGAATGGTGAAAACGAACGTATTCGAAGTGGTAGAATTAATAGATAAAATTACTTTGAAATCAAAGTCCACAGGTAACAGAGTTCTCCCTGAACAAGGTGCTATGTAGCACGCAGTGTAATAACCACTGCTCCAACTATATTACCAACAAAATAGTTGTGTCAGTCTTATGTCCTGTTTGTCTTCTGTTCCAGGGGATTTCTGTTCTTTTTTTTTTTAAGATTCTTTATTTATTTATTTACCTTTAGAGGGGAAGGGGAGAGGGAGAGAAACATCAATGTATGGTTGCCTTTTGTGCGTCCCCTGCTGGGAGTTGGCCTGCAGGGAACCGGCCTGCAACCCAGGCATGTGCCCTGACTGGGAATTGAACCGCGATCCTCTGGTCCGCAGGCCTGTGCTCAATCCACTGAGCTACGTCAGCCAGGGCCGGATTTCTGTTCTCATCAAAACAAATCAAAGTGCTACACGTATTGCTGGTCCTCGGGAATTACCAGTTTCTGTGGTAACTCTTTAGTGCAGACACAGATGCTGCAGCAGTTACTCCCCAAGGTACCATGTGCCTAAGGCATTTTAAATACTCTGTTTTCAGTGCGATACTGCTGCTCTGGAAGGACTGTGTACATGGTGGTTTACTTTTTCAGCGTGCTTACAGCTGGCATTTCTAATATATAAAGAGCTTTATGGCAGATTTGTATTTATATTCTGGCTCTACTACTTAACTGGAAGACTTTAGATAACTGAATGCTTTAGTTATCTTCTCTGTCCCTCAATTTTCTCCCCTCTAAATTAGGGTGGTAAAACCTATTTTGTAGCTTTGCTGTGAGGATTATTTAACAGGATTACATAATCTTGATTGATGCATTTGCCTAAGACATTCTAGTATTGGGGTTAAGGATGCAGGCTTGAGTGTGCACATGTAAACCTTGGCTCTGTTCCTTCCTAGGCACCTGACCCAGGATAAGTGAAATAATCTCTTTGTGCTTCAGTTTCCTCATCCATAAAGTGGGGAAACGAATAACTGCCTACTGCATAGAGCGGTTTTATTTTAAATGAGTTAATACATAGGAAATGCTTTGAATGATACCTGGCACATACTAAATCTTTGATAGATATTAACCATTATTATCATTATTATTATCTCTACTTCTCAGCATGCAGTATCAATGTTTGTTTATTGTGCTCACTGAACTGAGACCTTTATAGCTTTTGAGCCTGGCATACAGTAGGTACTTCATGAATTAGTGAGTGAAGGAATACTTTTATGTTTCTCAGATTTACCCTCTCGATTTCTTTAGAAACTAACCTCTTTCTCCCATGACTCACATGGCTTTTGTAGCTGGACTCACCATATTTTCTAGAACAAAAATTGGGGATGTTTGATCTAAAAAAACATTATTCTTGTTACATCCAGGCTGCACTATTTATCATGGTCTCCTCTTCTGCCTCATTTACATGTATGTTTCCTCTCCCACTTAGTGAGAGGGAAAGGAATTTTGTCCTCTTCCTCTCTGGTCCCCAGAACCCACCATAGAGTCTGGGGCATAGTAGGTGCTTGATGAATGATTGCTGAATTGAACAGAGGCAGGAGTTGAGTTCCTGTTCCTCCAGATGGAAATAAAGAGCTGCCTTTTTAAACCAATGATGGCTTCAAGATTATTAGTTTCTGTGGGATATGAATCTGACTTGTTGGGAAGCAGTACATTTTGAACCCCAAATTAGGTGCAGATCAGAGAGGAGAGAGGCGGAAACCAAACATTGGAAAGAATTCCATTTCATAAAATTGAACACTGATGCTTTTCTTCTGGTTGACTTTTTCTCATGTCGTTGAAAGCCTACATATCTATTTTATTGCCTTTTCTTTCTTGGTCTGTCCCAAGTCCTTAAACAGTAAATTGGATTGGAAATAACTCCTTAGTGCTTTGCAGTTACTGGGCAAGGGAAGCTGGCATCAGCGGGGCAGCTTCGCTCTCATTGCATCTCCACCTGGAGCAGCATGCAAATACTTTCTCTAATTAGAGTCAT
The DNA here is from genome assembly GCF_014824575.4 of Sturnira hondurensis. Taxonomy (NCBI): domain Eukaryota; kingdom Metazoa; phylum Chordata; class Mammalia; order Chiroptera; family Phyllostomidae; genus Sturnira; species Sturnira hondurensis. The sequence continues at coordinate 753,595 of NW_028080118.1, read as the reverse complement.
TAAAAGTCTAATGAAATTCTATTTTTAAAAAGCCTTTTTTGCATTTTCTTCTGTTACGCAGTTTCTTTTCAATTTGTGCCATATATGCTGTTGATAATTGCCATTTTCATACTCTACTGACTTTATACAATTGGCTTTATTTTTTCATGTAATTAGACACGTGTATTGTATAAAACTTTGTATGTAAGAAGAGGTCGTTCTTTATTCTGTCCGCTAAAGATACTCCTTTTACCGTTTGTGTGAGGATTGAGTGTCCACCTTCCAGTAGCACACAAAGGCTGCCGTATTTGCCTTGATAGAGGAATGTGTAGCTTTTTCCTGTTTGGATGTCTTGTACTATATGGGTAAATCCAATCCTGGTAGAAAACTCCCATTTTAAACACAAAATAAACTTTTGTACTGTAGAAGCATAACTGTACACTTTAAAAGAAAGGAAATCATTTTGTCTTTTTTTTTTTAAGATTTTATTTATTTATTTATTTATTTTTTAGAGGGCAAGGAGAGAGGGAGAGAAACATCAATGTATGGTTGCCTTTTGTGCATCCCCTGCTGGTAGTTAGCCTGCAAGGAACCAGCTGCAACCCAGGCATGTGTCCTGACTGGGAATCGAACCGCGATCGTCTGGTTCGCAGGCCCGCGCTCAATCCACTGAGCTACGCCAGCCAGGGGGAAATCATTTTGTCTTGACCAGCTTAACACATTGTGTTTGTTTCTTTTTTGAATGTACCTAAAAATCAAAGTTAGAAAGTATCCATATCAGTGACTGCTTGCAGGTACTGGGTTTCTTTTTGGGGTGTTGAAAATGTTATCAAATTGTGGTAATGGTTGTGCAACACAAACATAATAATTATGGCACTGTTAACTGAATTCTATAGTATGTGAACTATATCTCCATAAAGCTGCTATTTTAAAAAGGTACTTGTGTTGACCACCTCCACCACTTACTGTGTGCCCTGGAGCAAGTTGCTTTCCTTTTTGTGCCATGACTTTCTCATCTGTATATGGCGGTAATAATAGTACCTTTCTGATGGGCTGATTGTGGAGACAGTATAAACATTAAGATTTTAGAGTTGTGCCCTGGCTGGTGTAGCTCAGTGGATTGAGCGCGGGCCTGCGACTCAGACGATCGCGGTTCGATTCTCAGTCGGGGCACATGCCTGGGTTGCAGGCCAGTTCCCTGCAGGCCAACTCCCAGCAGGGGATGCATGAAAGGCAACCATACATTGATGTTTCTCTCCCTCTCTCCTTCCCTATCCCTCTAAAGATAAATAAATAAAATCTTTAAAAAAAAAGATTTTAGAGTTGTGCTTTGGTATGTAAACTCTCAAATGTAAGTGGTTATCATTGTTTTCCTATGATTGTAGAGCTCAGAAGAGAAGTCTGCAGCTAGAGTGCCATCAGCGTATAGATGTTCATTAAAGCCACGCATATGGATTGTGTTATTTAGGTAGAGCGTACAGAGTGGTGAAGGACAGACAGCTGAGGGCTGAATCTACGGAAACACCAGCATTTAGTAATTTAGTCTGGTGGCAAGACAAACAGATTTGGCAAAGGAGACTCAACAGGGAGTGTCGAGAGCTGTAAAGAGGAGGTGTGATGTCATGCAAGCAAAGGACAAAACAGTCTTTCAAGAAGAAGGTGGTTAATTGTGTCAGTACTAGACAAAGGGTAAGTAGGGAACTGTGCATTCAGTTTGGCAAGTTAGAGCTGTGGGGGTGTGGGGGCAGGAACCAGCCTATAGAATGGCCTGAGAGAGTGATAAGGAGGTGAGGAAGTAGACATAGTGAGTGCATTCTTTTTAGGAGGTGACTCATTTAATAAACACTTATTTATTAAGCTCCTGCCATGTGCCAGGCCCTGCTGTAGGTTAGCGGTATGCCTGTGAACAAAATAAAACAAAAACTCTTCCAAAATCCCTGCCTTAAAGAAGCTTTACTTGATATTGGGTCTCTGTAGGGAAGGAGAGATAAGGCTGGAAAAGGGTACTTTATCAACAAGAGTGTGTCCCGTGTGTGCATGCATGTGTGCGAAGTTAAGAAAATGAGGGCTTAAGCATTTCGACTAAGAAACCATTGGGGGAGAGTATAGATTATGTGGTTGACAGTATAGGGGAGGTGGGATAATTATTGGTGCAAAAAGGTGGAGATCAAGAACATATATGGAGGCTCTTTATTGGTCTTGAGCAGGATGAGAGATTCCCTCATTTAAAATTGGAGGGAAAGAGCTGATGTGCACACACCAGGGAAGTGTGAAGAAATGCTCACCAAATGAGCCTGGTTTTATAGGAACAAGGTCACCCATATAGGAAACAGTGTGGTAAGGGACCAGAGGACAGTCATGAAGCTTTGAACTCAGTCCTTCGGGTAAATGGAGAATGAGATGAACAAGGACAAGTGAGGGGTTTGTCGAATGGCACTGAGGGATTTGTAATGGTATCATTCTTCACATTAGTGTGGCTATATCAAAATGGTTCTCAGCTTCCTTCACGCAGGAATGAAGAAAACAGTATCTGAGACTTATACTGGATTGTTTGTTTAAGATTTTATTTATTTATTTTTAGAGGGAGAGGGAGAGAAACAGCAATGCGTTGTTGCCTCTTGAGCGCCCCCTAGTGGGGACCTGGCCCGTATGCAATCCAGGAATGTGCTTTGACTGGGAATGGAAGTGGCGACCCTTTGGTTCCCAGGCCAGCGCTCAATCTACTGAGCCACACCAGCCAGGGCTGGCTGGATTTTGTATTTTGAATGTCAATTATGACAGAAAGCCAGGCTGGGAAGGAATTGAAGGGGGCTGGTAAGTTCCACAAGTGAACATGGTGTTCAGACGTCATACGGAAAGTGAAGGCAAGGACTTTGAGAAACTGAGGGTGGGATCAAGACACTAGAGGTTTTACAGAAAGACTCATAGGTACAGAGAAGAGACTGATGGTCGCCAGAGGAGAGGGGATGGTTTAGGGGGCTGGGTGAAAAAGATGAAGGGATGGAAAAGTACAAATCGGTAGTTACAAAATAGTGACCGGATGTGAAGTACAGTACAGGGAATATAGTGAACAATTGTATTAACGATGTATGGTATCAGGAGTGTACTGGAAATATCACGGAGAACACTTTGAAGCATGTGATTGTTTAACTACGGTGCCATACACCCGAAACTAATAGAGACTAATATAAACTATGATTGAAAAAAATACATAAAAAATAAAGATAAAAGGCAGACTAGAGATTTTAAAGAACCACTGTAGTGGGAGTAAAAGCTGAAAAGTTGTGGGAGGTGCATAGTGAGACAGCTGTTGTTTTTTGAGGTGTCAGAAACAAAGCAGTAGGTATTAACCAATCCTAATCTGTCACCGCAGACTAGTTAGCTACAGTAGAGCAAAGGTGCAGATCTTTCCAGCAAAATATTTCTTGAACTTGGAAAATTTAGTTTCTGGATGGGTTGTCCGTGTATTCTACATTCATTACCTCATATTGTTACAAATGTTTTCTTGACAGATTTTACATGTTTATTCCTAGGGGCGGGTGAAGGAATTTCTTCATGGTATTCGAGCGTCACCGTCAGAGCTCAAAGCCTGCTTTCACTATGGAAGCTTGGTGATTGGGTCTTCATTCATGTAAATAAATTGATCTACTTATGTATTTATAAAGAAAAGAAGAAATAATGTTGGCAAAAGTAAACCTTGGGAGTTACATGGTGAATTACATTATGCCACAGACAGTTGCTCAACCCAATCTTGCTTAAACATTTGCAAAGCCAGTTTTGATATTCTTTGGTCTAGATCATCAGATAGACTTCAGTCAACTAAACCAAGTCCAAAGGTGATTATTACTGAGATTTATAGCCACTTAACGGCACAAAATCTTACAGTTTAGTTGTTTAGGAATTCTTTGGGGTGGGGGGATTATTTAAGAAGGAAATCCAGTGTTCACTAGGTTGGAAACAGCTGAACAATAGTAAAGTTGAAAACCCTTAGCAAATTTTTCTTCTGTGTGTTATATTAGTATACCAGTTAACAGCTAGAGGTTATCTGGGTTCATGAAAGAGCTGCTATTTCTTAAGGTCAAGTGATATATGGCTTTTTACTATAGACTTTTAAATACAAATATATGAGACAACCTTACTTTTGAAGGACCACATTAAAATCAGAAGATCCATGATAGAATTGATATGGTAGAGATTTTTACATAGTAGTCTGAGCAATCTGTATAGTGGCCACAACTTTCTTTTTGCTCGGAAAGGTTTTTTTTTTTAATTTAAGAAATTTTAATTGTTCAAGTGGGAGTTTGTTTCTTAAGTTTAATTATTCCCAATTCAGATCCATTGAAATATACCAAAAATGATTGGGAGAGGCTATTTGGCAAACATACACATGTTTGCAAAGTGATTGCAAAGATGTTTAAGGATTTTAGTTGTACTGATGAAAACTTAGAAAAGCAGAGAATTAGTGTTTTCTTGCCAGGAACAGTTATTTGGAAAGGCCTACCGTGGGTCTTAAATAGAAATTATGGATAAAGGCAGTAGTTTCTGAAAGGTGACTACAATATTAAATGTCATCTTTTAGAGTATTTTATTTATAAACTTTATTGGGTACTCGAGTACTCCAGTGTTTAAAAACTCTAGTGTAGTTTATACTTAGTGTTAGGCCCATCAGATTCTCTTTATTTTCTCTACTCACCTGAATATGTGAACTATATTTAGACTTTGCCCATTGCTCCACCCTTTATTTATATACTCACATTTTTCTCTTAAAAGTACCTGATCTCTCCTGATATTAAAAATAAATTACTTTAAACATTTCTTAATAAGAACACATTAATGAAAAGGCAGAAATATTTATGGCAGTTTTTCCACTTCTCTTAAAAGCAGAAGCTCCGGAAAGGGTTACCGATTTTGTTCAGTCTCATATTGCCCTCGGCCACTAAAATCAGAACATGGAGCCACTGCCGCGTAGTGAAAAGCAAGACTTGATGCAGGGGTCCCAGCTGGGAGCCACATTTTATTAATGGGAAAACTGAGACTCCCAGTGGGAACTGAGGCTCAGAATTGGCTTTCTGGTGAAGAAAGCCTCTTGAGTTTAGCATAAGAATGGTGCTTATCACTGTGTTTAGCTCTTTAGATGCTCTTTAAACATCTGTTTCAGCTAAAAGTGGGTAGATACGACTTGGTTTAGGGGAATCTCACAAATACACAACCCCCCTGTGCACATGTTATTTAATTGGATTCGCAACAAAATGTCAAGTTGGTGAATTTCCGAAGCCAGTTGTTTCCAGGTATAAATTCATGGCCCTCTCTGTCCAGAGCCACTCTGTGCTCTGACCACCTTCTTCCCTTTAGAAAGGGCGCGGCTGCCGGGAGGTTTCTTCACACTGTCCGCTTGTGTGTGTGATTTCCTCTCACTTCCAGCAGGTGTTGTGGAGCTATGTGCTAGTTCATAGTTGTGTGCATTCGATTACACATGCTATTTATTTCTGCTTCCAACTTAGTGCCTTAACTCAGAGCCCTCCACTCTCTCATACTCTCTGGACTCCAGTCCTGAGCCTTTTTGAAGTTGGCTTTAGTTTCTTTTTTGTAGGAGTTTTGAATGAAGTGTAGGTCTTCTAGTTCCACTGAAGTCCTGAGTAAAGTTGCAATGTATTATTTTGTCTCATGTATATATACTAATTAAGAAGTATTGTCTAGTTGGCATGACACACATCATTTAAAGAAATACTCCTGATCGTTTTTGTCAGCATACTTCCTTTATGCTTCCATTTTACAAAGTATCTATTTTTATTCTAGTTACAAATATGTTCACATTGATTTCATTTGTGCCGCTGCATTTCAAGTGTAGTAACCCTGTAGATGTATTTCAACTATTTGTGTTAGGGTTACATTTTTTTACATGGGCTATTTTTTAATCTGTGGTGGAGGCAACTGACTAGAGTCAGCAAAGGAATTTGCTCTTTTCCTATACTATATTATATAAAACAGTAACTCATATTGTTTGAGTATTTACTATGTGAAGACACTGTCTCACAATTGCCCTATTATCAATATCACCCTCATTTGTACAGATAGGGAAACTGAGATACATGGTTAAAGAATTTGCCCAAGGTCACTTAACTAGTAAGCAGAATAACCAGGATTTGAGCCCAGACATCTGGCCCCAGAACCCACACATTTAGCCAGTACGCTCCTCTTACTCACCATCTCATTTATGGCCACTTTGAAACAACCTGGTAATCGCCACTCTGAAACAAGGTCATCAGAATAGCAAATGTCAGAATGCCTCTGATTTTTTTTTTTTAGCATTAAGAATACTGCCATTAGAAGATATTTATGAAGTGGTTAAACATTGAGAGTCTGGCCTTGATCAAAGTATGTTTTTATCTTAGGTTATAGCTTCATGTTTCTTGGTGCTCTCCAATGGCTCTAAATGATACTGTGATTTAGGGGCTAGATTGGTTTGGTCAAATGAGTGCACCGTATCTGTTTGCCTATAATCTTTCATCATTCTGTCCGTCTACCCTGTATCTCTCCACCTACAGAATTCTTCATCTGCTTATAACATTTGCTTACCCTTGGCGAGGAAGCAAATCCCAGATGTATATTAAGAGAATAAAACACAGCTCCCAGGATCACTGGCCAATCACCTTGAGAGGGAAACCAATCTGTAAAGCAGGGCTGTCCAACCTGCAGCTCGAGGGCCGCATGTGCTCAGCGTGGCTGTGAATGCGGCCCAGCACAAAATCATGAACTTACTTAAAACATTATGAGATTTTTTGTGCTTATGTGTTTTAATGTATTTAATGTGTGGCGCAAGAACCTCTTCCAGTGTGGCCCAGAGACACCAAAAGGTCGGACACCCCTGCTGAAAGGTTTGCCAGTTTTATGTATCTGCACCCCTCCCTGCATTAGGGTCTCTTAATTAGCTTGCTGAATTTGGCATAGCCGAACCTTCAGTTTACTTTCAAGAAGACTAATTTAGGTAATTCCAGTCCAGGAGAGCAGCAGTTTGGAATAAACTTGAGATACTTAGGGGAAAAACGAGAGAGGAGATCAGTTTGGTGAGAGCAGAGCCCTCTTGCTGGGGAAACTGCGAGCAGAGAACACAGTTAGAATGGCTAGGGAAGTCAGGCTGCCTTAGAGGGGTCCTGAAACCGAGCGCTGTATGTGACTAAAAATAAAGTACTCTTGTCACTTTATCCAACTTTTGTTTTGGAGAATGGTGCATGAAAAGTATACAGTAGAGTTAAAAATGATAAATACTATATGATTTCACTTATATGTGGAATCTAATGAACAAAATAAACTGACGAACAAAATAGAAACATAGGCACGGGCACGTGGAACAGACCGACAACTGTCAGTGGGAGGCAAGGGGAGGCTGGATGAAAGAAGATGAAGAGATCAGCCAAAGAACCTATATGCATGAACCAACAACAGTGTGGCGGTAAGGTAAGGGGGGTGGGGCAGTGGGTGGGGACATCTCTAATACCAACAATGAAAATTAAAAGACAAATTTGATGGTTTTGATCAGAAGAGGCCAAAATTACCCAAGGCTTGGACATGCACTAACCTGGAAATGTTCCTAGGTGAACTCTGGCTGGCTCTAGTTAGCCTCTGCATTTCAGCAGTCTATCCTTCCTTCTAATTTCTGGGTTTCCTTAGCAGTGTGCTGCAGATGGATTTATATACTTCCTTCACATAAATCTTGCTTGTGTTCTTTCTGTCCATCGAATGAGATTGTACCTCCGGAACTATAGTTTAAGAACTGGGGTGCAGCCCTAGTCAGTAAGAGGTAGAGTCCAGGAACAAGGAGCGAAATGATTGGGATTTACTCCAGTCTCTTCCACCCCCCACCCCCTCACCCCCGCTCATTGACTGATGACGCCCCACCATGGCAGAAGGTGGAAGCGTGAAACAATGGGGGAGACTTTTTGGCTGGCCAGGGTGGCAGGGGGGATGTAGAGGGTAAAGGATTTAAAACCTGCCCATACACCCTGGGCGACGCAAGATTCTTGGGGGCCTAGGGCTGTGGGGTCATCTTTGAGTTGTAACCTCTGAGATTTCCCAGTCCCAGGAACCTAGTTGGCTGGGGGAACTAGGAAGAAAGATTTCCCCTAGGGAAATCAAATCACTGTTTGAAAAATCATCTATTGGGTTCTATTATTTTATCAACTCTAGATTAAGATGGTATGTGTGTGTAAAATATTTTTAAAGCCTCATTTTTTGGTGACCTTTCTCCTATCAGGGAAGCTAAACATTTTGAGAAGTGGCGATTTTGTGATTGAAATCTCTCACTTGTTATGTACGTGCTGGAGTTGTTTTGCTACAACACACCCACTGCCGTCTCAGTACGGGGTTAGCACAAGCTGAAGGGAGAACACTCACTCACCTGTTTGTTTGGTTTTTTCTTTTAAGAAAGTCATTTTCTTAGAACTACTTTTTTAAAAAAGATTTTATTTATTTATCTTTAGAAGGGAAGGGAAGGAGAGAAATATCAATGTATGGTTGCCTCCCGTGAGTCCCCTGCTGGGAACTGGCCTGCGACCCAGGCTTGTGCCCTGACTGGGAATCGAACTGCGATCGTCTGGTTCGCAGGCCCTCGCTCAATCCACTGAGCTACATCAGCCAGGGCTCACATGGTTTTAATGAAAGGGGAGGCTTTGGTCTTCCCTGTGTTGGTCTTGAATGTTGAATTTTTATCTTCACATTTGGAGTTTTATTTGAACAAATAGCTTTCTTTCCCAACCCATTGTACTGACAGCCATTTCAGCCTGCAGTCCTCCTTCCCTAGCATATCTTAACCTTTAGGAAATGGTTTCATAGGATGTATTTGCTGTAATCAAATAGAAACAGCTATTTGATCTTAGCAGTGTTTAGAGCCAAGTCCTGAACTGGCATTTTGTATCTGTAAACACTTAGGGGTGCAGGTGAGAAATACTGGGGGGAAAGCACTAGTCTTGTTTTCTATTTGGAGTGGAGTGTCTGGACTTTGCGTTTCAGGTTTTAAATTCCATACCCTCTTTCCTGGCCTTCCGTAGCGTTCTTTGAGATTAGAAGCTATGATTCCAGAAATAGTGGTACTGATTACATGCTAGTGTTTACTCATTTATTAGTAAACACTTTGTGTAAGCTTTATTACTAATTGTTATGTCAAATTATGTACAAGTAGCTAATCTTTGTTAATCATTGCGATGTTATGTTTTAGTGCAATTTAGTTTTACTTCCAAAAAGCACAGGAGGATTGTTAAATATTGTGTAAATGTCCTTCAAGGGCTTTAACACAGTCTTTTTGCGCGGGGCTTTCTATAGTTCAGCGATGCTTCCCTCTGCTCCGCTTGCAGGCAAATCAGGGCTTTGAAAAATCCCTGGCCCAGTTTATGGTTATTAAATGAGGTGGTTTTGGAAAGAACAGCACATGGCTGCCTGGTTTGGATTATGTTGGTCTTTGTCCTGGCTTTCATTCCATAGTGCACACTAGCTAGGTGGTGGGCCCTCCTGAAAATCTCTTACAACTTGTCCTTATGCGTTATGGCAGGTTGTGTTCATGGAAATCAAAGTATTATAAGTTTAATCTGATTTTAGTCATAGAAATATTTTTATATTGAGGATTATATTCCTGGTCTGATGCCTGACTTTTTTAGAAAATGAAAATGATCATAACCACCCATTTTAATGAACTGTTCAATCAACTAGAAATGATGAATCTGAATACTGCTCAGGATCAAATTGTCTGAAGTGCGTATAAATCAATTAACAAGGTATCACAATAGCCAGTCACATTAAATTATGATTAATGAGCTAACGTATAAGTAGACTATAAAGAGTTATTGTCACAATCATGGTCTTGTTTTTACTGAAACAAATCAGCATGTTAGAAAAACACTTTCTACAAAGGCAAAGAATTCACAAAGGATTTCTTTGGGTACATGTTGACAAGAATATTTGAAGAGAATTTTGGGGAGACTTGGAGTAATGGTTTTTTGAAAAGCTGAATTGAGATTTTTTTCATGCTTTGCATTCATTGCTCATTGTAAATTCCCTGTTAGCAGACAGATTTGGGGGAACAAGTTATTAGTCTCTCTTTATTTGAGTGCCGTCAGCGAAAGCTTTAGTGAGAGAATAGAGTTGGGAGATCTGAATGGTGATTACAGGAAGGTAAAGAGGAGAAGAAGAATATTCTACACAGAGTGAAGCAGTGGAGTGGAAGCCCTAGGGCAGGAAGGGGCCTGGGGCTCACCTCGGATGGAAAGGACACGGATGGGCTATAACAGAGAAAGCAAGAATGTGCGAGGCTTGAGTTGGAGAAGCAGAAGGAAGAGACCTGACTGTGTAAGACCTTGCAGATCAGAGTGAGGATTTTAGGTTCCAGTTCTAAGATCAGTGAGAAACCATTAAAATGGGGAAGAGGGTACTGTAGGAGCGATATGATCAGGCTTGTGTTGCCTGTGGTTGTTATGTGGTCCTGGCTGGGTCAGCGCTCATTCTCTGCAGTCATTATTCTTGTCACCCAACAGATCTGTTGATTAATGTCTGGTCACCCGCCCTAAACTCCTTAAAGGCAGGGACTGTGTCTTTTTTTTTAATTCATCAGTCTATTCCTAGTGTCTTGGGCATACTAGGGGCTCAATAAATATATTGGTTGAATGAGTGCATCAATCATGTATGTTAACAACTTTGTCTTGTGACTTGTTATGAGTCAAGAGCGTTACTCTTTAACTGATTTTACATAACATAAAATTACTTTAAAGTGAACAATTCAGTGATATTTAATATACTCACGTTATGAAACTACCAACTCTGTCACGTTCCATGACATTTTCATCATCTCAAAAGCGAACTTTGTACCCATCTCCCTTCCCCCATATCCTGATAACCACCAGTAAGCTTTCTGTTTCTATGAAATTAGCTCTCTTGAATATTTCATATAAATGGAATCATACAATATGTGACCTTTTGCGTCTGGCTCCTCTCAGTGTAATTTTTCAGTGTTTATTCATGTTGTAGAATGTATCAATACTTCATTCCTTTGTATGCCTGAATAATACTGCATTGTATAAATACACTATATTTTGTGTATTCATCAGTTGGTGGATATTGAAGTTGTCTCCACCTTTTGACCATTGTAAATAGTGCTGTTATGAACAGTAATGCACAAGGTTTTGTTTGAACATTGGTTTTCCATTCTTTTGAGTATATATATAGGAGAAAACTTGCTGGTTCACGTAGTAATTCTCTGTTTTGCTTTTTGATGACCCACCAAGCTGTTTTCCTCAGAGGGTGAACTATTTATATTCCTAGCAGCAATGTATGAGGGTTCTAATTTCACAAGGTGTCCCCACCAACACTTTTTACTTTCTGTATCTTTTTAAAACTCTAACCATCCTAGAAGTATAAAATGCATGAACGAACCTTCTTTTATTTGCAATGAATATTTCATTCTCTGATACCTCATCACATTGTTGCTCAACATTATGAAAAATTGTAGTTAAGCTCAAAGGCACACTGTACAGTATTGGATTCTCAATCCGTAAAATCTATGTTCCACATCATTCTGCTACGTTGCCTTCTAAGAAAGTCTTGCAACTATTAGGATAACCCCACCTTGTCCTCTTCTCTACCATTTCTAGGATTGAAGATGAGGTCTAAAAGACAAATCTGACACCTAAATTTCTAGCCTTTGAAGATCGGGTTCTGCCATTTTTCCACCCTTAACTGATGCTATTATTCATTATTTTCTATTTGTCGATTTTAGAAAGTTTTACATCATCTGAGTTTACAAAGTAGAGTAAGAATGGACTCAGAAATGTACTGACAGATTTGCATACATATCTCCCTTTTATAATAACGTGAAGTAGAGTGAAATGCATTGCAGTCAGAAGAATTGAGTCTTGGAGAACACTGAATTGGCAAGTATTGGTCATAACTAATCTGCTTGTGTTCCACTGAGTGACAGTGACTTAATGCTACAACTACTATGCTGTTTCATGGTTTAGCTGAAAGCATTTTTTCTGTTCAAAGCCTGCCAGGTATTTTTAACATCAGCTGTAAATTCTTAAAAGTTGCTCTGGATGTGACCCCATGTGTGCTTCGGAAGTAATCCCATTGCTCTTTTCAGTCATATACTTGAACAGAATCTCAAACTGCTGTCTGTCTTATTTGGTTAAAAAATAGTTTGTTTGGGGGTGGTATGACTTACAGTTCTAAGTAAGGTTTGTTTTTCGAAGTCATACATTTTGAACGTGTGCGCTGTAATGGTTCTTTTGGGTAGTTTTGTGTGTGTTTCATTTTATAGCAAAAACCTTTTGTTCAAGTAAAACTTGTAATTTTTATAGTTGCTTTTACAGAGTTAATCCTAACCTGCTTTTCACAATCTTTTTTAATTGATTTGAGAGAGAGCGCGAAACATTGCTTTCTTTTTCCACTTTTCATGCATTCATTGGTTGATCCTTACATGTGCCCTGATGAGGGGTCGAACCCACGACGTTGAAGTATTAGAGTAGTACTCTAACCAGTTGAGCTACCCAACCAGTGCTAATCCTAATCTGTTTTAACTTAAAGTTGTTTGTACTAGGACATAAATTCTGTTTTTAAATATTTTATTTGTTTATTTTTAGAGGGGAAGGGAGGAAGAGAGGGAGAGAAATATCTGTGTACAAGAGAAACATCAATCAGTTGCCTCTTGCACGTTCCCCAACTGGAGATTGGGCCCCCAACCCACGCACACACCCTGGTGGGGAATTGCACAGCCACCCTCCACTTTGCAGGAGGTTGGCCAACCAACTGAGCAACATCAGTCAGGGGAAATCTCATTCCATTTTATCAGAGAAATCAATTGTTTTCCTTCCATAACAGGCACATTTGAGAAGGCGTTCATTTTTTCCCCACATCTAAAGGTTATCATTAAATAAATTGACTGTGTTGTTTTAAATGGGCATCATTAAAGCTGGAAAGAGCCACTGTATCTTCTAATATATCAAAATTAGTACCCTGGAGGCACATGAACCCTTCCCTGGTCTTTGTGAATTTTCACCATTTCCTTTATTTCTCACTTCTTCTCCACTTTGAAGTGTATGAGTACATTTCATCCTGAATATACTATCATCTCATTGCATATTGGTTAGTAAGTTATTCCTTATCCTTAAACATCTTATCCCTACCTTTGGAAAGGTTTTTAGTGTTTTTCGGGGTCTGGGTAGAAAAAGGAAGGAAATAATACAAGAACCAAAATCACATTTCAAGGGTTTTTTTGTTCTGTTTCATTAAATTTTTATTTGTTGATTTGAGAGAGAGATAGAGAGAGAGAGACATCAGTTTGTTGCTCCACTTATTTATGCATTCGTTATCTTTTACGTGCCCTGATCAGGGATCAAAACAGCAACCATGGCATATCAGGTTGACGCTCTAACTAACTGGGCTACCTGGCCAGGGCCCACATTTCAAGTTTTATTGCTGTAGAAGATTGGGACCCAATTCTGCTGCATCTGCTTGATTAGATTATTTAGTTAAACTCTACTCCAGTTACCTATGAAGAAATCAATATGGGACTTCCCCCAAGACACACGCAGTCCAATCAGTAGTAGAAGACATCCGTACCAAGAGCTCCTGGTCCCTTGCCACTCATAATTAAGCTTAAAAGCAAAAGCACACCCATCTGGGATCATGATCAGACACTTTATTTTTCTTATCTATTTTTGGCATACAGGTAGAGACATTATCACAAATTTAACAGTTACCTCATACCCTTGAATGCTTTGCCAGTATAGCTGATTAAGAAATATATTAGAGTAATGCCATGGCTGGTGTGTAGCTCAGTGGATTGAGCATGGGCCTGCGAAACAAAGGGTCGCCAGTTTGATTCCCAGTCAGGGCACAAGCCTGGGTTGTGGGTCAGGTCCCTACCCCAGTAGGGGGTGTGCAAAAGGCAGCTACACATTGATGCTTCTCTCCCTCTCTCTCTCCTTCCTTTCCCTTCTCTCTGAAAATGAGTAAGTAAAATGTTTTTAAAAAAGAAAGAAATATATTAGAGTAGCAGAGTCCAAACTGTGTCATACATTGGATTTTTGGCGGGGGGGGGGGTGAGATTTCTATGGCAAATGCCAACCAAACATAAAGAGGTTTCTTTTTTTTTAAGACTTTTTAGAGCTTTTATATGAATATGCATTGTGCATAATCAGGAGGAGGATTGTAGGAGCAGCCTTCTTTCCCCCTTTGCTAAGGAACATCATTATCAACTTATTCCATGTAATGCAGTTTAGGAAACATTGAGTGATGTATTGTAATATTCTTGCCAATTTGTCTTACTTTGGACTGCCCAGTTAGAGGTACTCAAAGGCATATTAAAATTTCAAAAATAAAAAACAACTTTTATTGTACACAAGCCATAAATAATGCCATTAAGCCATAAAGAAATCAGCTACTCATTCGAAGTGCTCTTCCTTCTCTGGTTCAATATACGGAAAGTTATAGGTTGTACTTTGTACTTATTGATAATTTCTAATGTCTCTTTCTGGCATGTTTTAGGAATAATTACAAACAGGTCACCTGTTAAATTTATAGCCACACCCGAAGTTTGTAATGGACAGGAGCTTTAAATCCAAAGCTTTAGCAGAGAGAAGGGAGATTAAGGGACAGTGTCAGTAATTCTAGTGCAGTTCTCAAATGACCATGTGCTCTGTCCCAAAGGGAGACATGCATTCCTGGTTTTACTCCCATGGTGTCAAATCAGTAGTTCCAAAGAACTGATGGCTTAATATTATGTCCAACAGGCTCTGGGTCCTTGAGTGGCCCTCACTGGAGGTCAGACATGCCACCTGTCAGCCTCCCTGGCCATCTGTAGCTGTCTAACACTAATGAATGGTGTTTTAAACACCAGGCACTGTGCCATTGGGCCATAGCTCACCCTGCCCCTTTGTACAGGGGTGGCAGCAGACTTGCCTATTCTAGCTCTTCTGCAAAGCCAGACACTTTCTTGCTTTAAATAAAAACATTTACATCTTAGTTATGTTGAGGCCATTTCCTAGTTCTGTGCTAGCCCAGTTCCCGGAGTTTTAATAATTATATAGTTTGCAGTTCCGCTTTTGAATGCTTTGAGGAAATTCCATGTGGTTTTCCACAGTGGCTGCACCAGTCTGCATTCCCACCAACAATGCAAAAGGGTTCCCTGTTCTCCACATCCTCGCCAGCACAAGTTGTTTGTTGATTTGTTAATGATAGCCTTTTGGGCAGGTGGGAGGTGATGTCTCATTTTGGTTTTAACTTGCATCTCTCTGATGGTTAGTAATGTTGAGCACTTTTTCACGTGGCTGTAGGCCGTCTGTATGTCTTTGGAGAAGTGTCTATTCAAGGTCCTTTGCCCATTTTTTTTAATTGGGTTGTTTGTCTTCTTGGTGTGGAGTCATGTCAGTTTTTTATATATTTTGGAGATGAAACTGTTGTCTGATGTATTATTGGCAGATATGTTCTCCCATGCATTCGGTTCCCCTTTTCATTTTGCTGGTGGTTTCTTCAGCTGTGCAGAAGCTTTTTAATTTGACATAGTCCCATTTGTTTATTTTTTCTTTTATTTCCATTGCCCTAGGGATATATCAGCAAAAATATTGCTATGTGAGATATTTGAATTTTTACTGTCTTTCAACTCAGTGATTGCACTGCTGGGAATATACCCCAAGAAGCCTAAAACATGACACACCAATTCAAAAGAATAGATGCACCCCTATGTTGATAGCAGCGCTATTTATAATAGCCAAGATTTGGAAACAGTCTAAGTGCCCATCAGTCGATGAGTGGATAAAAAAAAACAAACTGTGGTACATTTACAGAATGGAATTCTGTGCAGCAGAAAAATAGAAGAAATTCCTATCTTTTGTGACAGCATGGATGGAACTGGAGACTATTATGCTAAGTGAAATAAGCCAGTTGGTGAAAGACAAATACCATATGTTCTCACTTATAATGGGAATCTAATGAGTAAAATAAACCAATGAGCCAAATAGAACCAGAGGCATAGAATGGTGGAATAGACAGACAGCTGTTAAGAGGGGAGGGAGGAACTGGGGACCGATCGATAAATGGTGAAAATGTTAGTCAAAGAACATATACGAAAGACTCATGGACATGGGCAATGGTGTGGGGACTGACTGGAAGTGGGGGTGGGGAGGGGGACAAGGGGCGGAAAAATTGGGACAACTGTAATGCCATAAACAACAAAACATTTAAAAAAATAAAGTAAGTTAAAAAGTTTTAAAAATTGTATAATTGGTTAACAAACCTCATCGAATGTGAACAGCCTTTGGAGCCCTTTAAATTCATCTCCAAGTGTTGTACTGTAAGTAGTCTTCTCAGTGACATCACCTTATTTTACTATTAAGGAAATAGAAGCTCACCCAAGCCCTATATGTTTCCCAGGGCCATATCTTTACTGTTTATCCTGTCCTCTCCAAACCTTGCCCCCAAAAGCCTTCACCTAGGGAGGATACTCTTTTCAAAAACAGACATTTCTTTCAGATGTCACGGGAGCGGAGGAGTTGGCCAAGATACTGCTAGCAATGCTTCGCCGAGGAAGTGACTAGAGTTGTGAGGCTAGGGCCCCTCCCCTATGTTTTCCTTGCTTATTCAGCTCAGCTGTTTCACAATGGAAACTTGCTTTTTTACCTACTTCTTTTGTAGGGGGGGGATGTTAAAAAATACAAAGATATGGCCTGAATGTGCTATTTAAATTAATTACATTTTTTTCCGAGATAGTTTTCTTTCTGTATGATATATTTAACAATACCAGAAAAATTGCATTCATTAGTTTCACCAATGTACTCCAGCATGTATTTCAACGGCTAGACCTTGCTAGAGGTTTGCTTATTATCAATTTTATAGTAATGATGCTATCATTGAAATGGCAGATAAAACCCTTTTGGGACATCAGACACCTCTTTTACAATATATATATTTTTGCTCTAGCCACAGTTTACCTCGGTAATAAAAATTTTCCTCTGGTGACCTAGAAAGTGATTATTTGGGTGCACATTTTTGAAGCTTCAATGTATGTATGGTATTACAGTCACTCTCACAGTGGGAGGACTCAGTGTATCATAGTGAACACCTAGATTATACCTTTTCCTCTTACACTACTTACCTGCCTAGGACCAGAAGTTCAATTGAACTTTTCTTCAGAAGTTTGATTTTTAAACCCACTTCCTATCATGGCCCATTTATTGCAGGCACGGTTTAGGAAAGAACTTCACAAGATGAGGAGAAAGTACCATGTGGTGCAGGATACTAGTTTTTTAAAGTAATAATACATTAAAATCAAAAGTTATAGAGGCAAACCAGGTCATTTGAAAAGAGCAGTAACAAAAAAGATGTAAAATGCTGTAATGGGGGTCAGCCCACCAGAATGCTGTTTGAAAGCCTTAAGAGGTAGCCCAGCCCTCCCGTGCTTCCTTTGCTGCCTGCCTTGGGCTACACAAACTTGCAAGCCACAATTGCTTCCCACATTCTGGGAAACTTTGCAAGGATCACAGGGGTTAGTACAAATTACTTGTTAATCTGCAGGGATTTAGCTGCCATTGGATTAGAAAATTCCAATGTGATCCCTCTTGCCTCTGCTGCTTGTAATCAGTAGTAGTTTATTCTGTTATCTTTAAGCCAGATTGGGCTTTGAGGTCCTGGGCCTCATTATACTTGCTTTCTATTTGCATGTATGTTTTTGTCCTTTTCCCCGGGACTATGGGAAATGTTTAGCTGGGTTGTCAGTCAACCTCTTGGTTCCTAGCCTTATAAATTATGTACGGTCTTGGCTGGTGTGGCTCAGTGGATTGAGTGCTGGCCTGGGAACCAAAGCATTGCTGGTTCGATTCCCAGTCAGGGCACATACCTGGATTGCAGGCCAGGTTCCCAATAGGGGGTGCACAAGAGGCAACCACACATTGCTGTTTCTCTCCTCTTTCTCCCTCCCTTTCCTTCTCTCGAAAAATAAATAAAATCTTTAAAAAAAAGTTACGTACCTCCCAAATTAGATTTTAAAAGTTTGCTAAACTGGTGTATAGATGTGGGTAGTGAAAGTGAAGAGTTAACTTCTGAGGCCTTGTAGACATACATATGTGTTCAGTTTACCTCTAGTTAAGTTTGTGTGTATACGAGGTCTGTCAAGCAGGTATCCAGCCATGTAATATGAAAAATAGAGACATTTATTGAAAAAGATACAAGATACAGAAAACACTGTATACAGGACAATGACGCCTCAGTCCCCTTCAAAGTAGCTACCTTGGGACCTCACACAGTTCTCCCAATTGCCATCAGCTGCTCTGTGGTATTTTCCTGAATTTCATCAACGGTCTGAAATCTCTTCCCTTTCAAAGGTGATTTTAGTTTTAGGAAAAACCAGAAGTCACAGGGCACCAAATATGGGCTGTAGGGATGGATACTGATTCACCTGGGTGATTGGATGTTTTACCAAAAAACTCTGCACAAGATGTGATAGCTCATTGTTGTGATGATGCTGTCAATCACCAGTTGCCCATAGCTGCGGCCTTCTGAATCATCTGAATAGTTGCCATAGAGGAATGTTCAAGCTTAACACAAAATTTGACTCAGATTCGTTGCTCTTCAGTCATTCTGAATGTGACGCCATACAGTACACATGCTCACTCAGCAGCCTGTACTGCCCCCAACTGACTAGTACAGTGAGGTCATCATTGTACAGGCATGCACATTCCAGCCCACCCTCCTTGGCTGCCAGATTACATTGATGTCATGGAAACCATTCTCGTAATATTAACAGTGGCTGGACTTTTTCTGGACATACCTTGTCCAGAGTATTATCAGGCTCTCTGTTAGGAGAAATACTGTTAACAAAGACAGTGAAGGCCCAGGATGAACTTTTAAGAGTCCGAGGTTACTTTCTATAAGTGGAAGAATCTCTGAATCATTAAAAAATATTCTTGTAAGAATCTTGAATCACTACATGCTTGCAGCATTTTACTCTGTCTACTTGAGTCTCTATTAGCCATCCTGTAAGAGAGTTGTATTTCATCTTCAGAGCCACATTTCTCTAGCCCTGAGGTCCTTGGGGTGAGGACACGGTGTGGAGTTGTATCAGATTGGAAACACTTAGAATTGATTGTTCTTGGTGAAATTGAACTGCTCTGTGGATCACATTTAGATAATGCAAGTCTAACTCTGAGCTTCCAACAAGGTGTTCTCATCCAAGTCCTCACAGTCTCTGCTTTTTCCTAAGCATTGTGCTTGCTGACTTAGGTGTGTGCTTTTGTGGGACTTAATCCATTTCCTGTAGCAATTTCTATTCAATTAAATGTGCTGCCACCAGGTAATACCCAATTAGAGATAATCTATGCATCTAGGGATGTACTTTGAATATTCAGTTGTCTTTTGATCAGGTATTTGAGATTTTTGGTTAATATAACCATAATTAAGTTTTAAAGGCAAGGAGATACAAAATATCTTGTCTCCGTCTTGCTTCACTGCCGCTGGCAAAGGACGGAGAGACAGCTTAATCACTTAAAAAAGATGTAATAAAAGCAAAATGTGAAAAGTAGAATTTTAGGGCTCGTTTTAAAGTTATGACTCAATTACACATCCAGATTACTCATTTTGACTTGTTATAGTGGAGCGGGCTTGGAATCCTCAGCCATTTGACCACTGAATACATTGCAGCAAGTTTAACCGAGAAGCTTAACATTCACTGGAAGTGTCTCCTGGCAGTGTAGTGCCCTCCTGGCAGTGTAGTGCCCTCCTGGCACACCCCACCCCTCCTGCCCTCGTACAAAAATGCTGACTTTGGGGAACATTTTAATAGATAGCTAAAAGTTTGATGAAATGCTCTTTCTTTTAATTTTGAATTCGTTTGGACTTTGTAAAACTGATGCTACTGTTTGAGTATACTCGTGCTTCAGAGGAGAAAATAGCTGTGCGGCCGGCGTGCAGAGAACAGTTTTAAGTCATTGCCAGGGTTTCAACTTTTAATAACAATTTTTGTTCATTTTTTTAGCAAATTCTTATGTTTGCTTTAGTAACTCACAAAGAACAGTCTGATGAAAAATAAAAAGCAATGCAGTGGTTGCCGAGAATGACATCAGCGATGAGTTGTTGCTAGAGTGAGTTGTTTGGCATTATATTAGGGCCTGTAATTTTTATCAGTGATCTGAATGATCGATGGTATATTAGCCACGTGCAAAGTAAGTATTGAAGGAGAATCTCATTTTGTGAACAGCTTAAAATATTGGAAGGGGATACCTTGTGAAAAGCAAATTGTTTACATTATTTTAATCACTTAAAAGTGTAGGATTATGGCTAAAAACTTGTAGGATGTTAGTTAAGAGCAATAAGTCAATGAGCAATAATTCTATAGCATTTTTCTTAGCCCTGGCTGCATATTAGAATTGTCACCTGGGGAGCTTCCAAAAAATTAAATCAAACTTTGAATAAAATATGCAGGTATTAGTATTATGTTTAAAGCCAATATGTGGCAAGAAGTAAGAATCACTGATTTATGAGTAAGTGATATATTTAAGTCAGCCAACACCTGGAAAGTGTGGAGAGAGTGAGCTCTGTTTCAGATCCTGTGACAGCTTTTATACTGACAGTCTTGTGTGGAGGTCTCTATTTTCCCTTAGTTCTTATGGAGTCACTGGTCTAGAGGTAATCAAGAAACAAATTACACTTCCAACAGCTTTCTGTGTTTTGAGACTTGCAAAAGCGTAGGATTTTAAGATGGTGCTAGTTGAATAATAGTACCACTCTACTCTGATTTTTATTGAGAGAGTATGTTCTGGTGAAAGTTACTTTCTTTTATTTATTTATTAATTTATTTAGAAGATTTTATTTATTTATTTTTAGAGAGAGGGGAAGGGAGAGACAGAGAGAGGGAGAGAAATATCAATCAGTTGCCTTTCGCAAGTCCACAGCTCAGGACCCTGCCTGCACCCTAAGCATGTGCCTGGACCAGGAATTGAACCAGCGACCCCTCAGCCAATGGGATGATACTCAACCCACTCACTGAGCCACACCAGGCAGAGCTAAAACAATATTCAGTTTATATTGTGGAGCTATGAGTCAGGAGTACAAAAGGATAACTTTTTATCCTGAGGAAGAAAGTTAAATTGCTTTCTCTGTTAATCCGTATGTTATAAATATACTTTTTAATATTCTTTATATAATACTTGTCATTATAGTGTATGATGTGTCATGAAAATAGAATTGGTGCCAGTATATTTCAATTTTTAAAATTGTTTTAAAAAACATTTGAATGGGAAGCAGTTCAACACAGGATGGCCTCTTAATAGATTAAAATTCATTATAAGGTGGTAGGAATCGTACACATCCACTCCAGACTACATCGTATGCCATCCAAATGTGAAATTATTTTGATTCTTTCTTGGAGTTTCTCTTCTCTGCCTTGGCTAAAGCACCTGCATTATTCAAAATCCCAGGAATTAAAACCACTGTTTTAACACTACATTGGTAGCAAGTGGAAAATTACAGTGAATTTACACAAGTTCAGCATTGCCATTTATATGCAGACGAAAAACATTAAACAGAGCAGATTCCACCAGAAATTGCAGGTTCATCAGATTTTAGAGTGAAAACAGGCATGGAAAAGTTATCTGTTTCACCCAACCTCACCCTCAGTTTTCAGGAAGCTCTAAACTCAATCCTGCCTGGGCTGAGGAGTCTGCCCTTTCATGGAAAATCCTCTGGAGCGGACAAGCTGCAGCTCTCAGGCCTCTATTTCATTATCTAATAATGCTCACTGTCAGGATCTGCCCCCCCCCCCACAACATACCAATTTTAATCCATTTTGTCCAATTAAATGGAGATAGAGGTCACTTCAGCCTCTTTGAAAGCAGTTCCAGAGGTAATGTATGGGGCAAGCACTTAGGGAAACTGTAAATGCTATTCAGATGTACAGAATTCATAAAAAATATCATGTGCCTGAAAAATTGCATTTTGCTTGTTCCTTTTGTTCTCTGGAGTGCTGTGACCTGCCAGAGAAGAAAGTTGAAGACATTTCAGAATTGGGGAAGTACTAGTTCAGTTTTGTTTTGAGTTACTCAGTGGCCATTGTTAACTGAGGGAAACAAATTGTATTGGTAGCGTGTGCAACGCCCTGCAGAAAGCACTCACTGACCCTCGGCCACTGTCTTTTCACTTTTCTCCTTTCTGTTTGCAGAATGATCTGAGAACTGCCTTAAAGACAGCTCTTTTTTATTTACTCTGTGCCACCTCTCACTTGTGTGGAACACTAAACCACCATATGAAGATTAAACAAAATGTTGTAAATTGCAGTGTATATATGGGCTCAACAATTTCTGTAATTCAAAATGCCATGTTATATGATTCAAGTGTTGTAGAGACTATACAGTGAGACTGTAACTTGGAACAGAAGGTGAGGGTAAGTGTGAAGAAGAATAAACTATGCTTTTGGTAGGCATATTCACTTTAGTTTACATTTTGCAAAATGGATCTTACGGAAAATTTAGTGATCTTACTGGTAAGCTGCATCAGACCCGATATTTTACTGATGCAAACAAAAGTCAGTTCCTAAATCAAAATGTTTATAGCTACCATTTTGGTAAAGGTATTTTTTGTTTCTAGAAATTGTTTGAAAATTTACCTGCTAATCACTTACTCTTGACTTTAACCACTCGGCCACCTCGTCCCTAATCACTTACTCTTGGGTTGTGAAGGACCTGTACAATCAGTTGTTCCAATTCCCTGTATTTAGGCCAATGGGTAAATAGCTGAGCTATCCAGCACTGATACTTAACTGATTTTTTTTTGCCAGCTTGCCATGGGTAGAGATTCCCACAACCTCCCTTAGCCCCAGAAGTTACCTTTATATATAGCCTCAATCTCTTCTACCTCAGCTTATCTCAACTACTCTTCAGTTGATTCCCTACAGATTTTGAAGGAAATCCCCCACTAAATAATTATTTAATACACTTAAATAAAAGATGGTGAGGCAAAAGGTCTTACCTATCTATATTTTGAGGAGCATTTTTATTTTTTAGAAGTAAAAAAGCATGTTTCCTGTACTATATACATAAGGCACAAAAAATTCAGGCTAGCGTACATCCAAA
This sequence comes from Sturnira hondurensis, assembly GCF_014824575.4. Lineage (NCBI taxonomy): Eukaryota > Metazoa > Chordata > Mammalia > Chiroptera > Phyllostomidae > Sturnira > Sturnira hondurensis. The sequence goes on along the minus strand of NW_028080118.1, from coordinate 730,520 downwards.
CACAGACATTCGGAGAATTTTGCAAGTGGTTTTGTTTAGAGTGATTATTTTCAGGTAGAGGTTTACATCTTTGACCTTTGAATAGATCATGGAAAGGAAGGAAAGTCTTTGTGGCTATATACTTTTAAAACATTTTATGTTGAGGGATTATCTTTTTCAAAAATAATGGAAATATGTAAGTGGGTATTAGTTTCTGTCATACTTCCTTTTACTTAAATATATGGTTGTCTCAAACACAGTAATATAGTACTATCAAAGGAGACAGCCCCAAATTTGTATAAGAAAAAAAATAGAGTGAAGCCTCAGTGAAATACAAGGCTGAGGTAAAATGGAGCTCAACTTTAGAAGATCTAGATTCAGCAGATCTACTTCTTAAAAGAGTAAAAGAGATTTTAGAGATATATTCTGTGAAATGGGACTCTTTAAAAACCATTTATTTATTTATTTATTTTTAAGAGAGAGGAAGGGAGGGAAAAAGAGGGAGAGAAACAGCCACGTGTGGTTGCCTTTTGCTCGCCCCGCTACTGGGGACCTGGTCCACAACCTGGGCATGTGCCCTGACTGGGAATTGAACCAGTGACCCTTTGATTCACAGTCTGGCACTCAATCCACTGAGCTAAAACAGCCAGGGCTGAAATGGGACTTTTTTAAAAAGATTTTATCTATTTATTTATCTTTAGAGGGGAAGGAGAGAAGGAGAGAAACATCAATGTATGGTTGCCTTTTGTGCTTCCCCTGCTGGGAAATGGCCTGCAGGGAAGCAGCCTGCAACCCAGGCATGTGCCCTGACTGGAAATCAAACCGTGATCCTCTGGTTCACAGGCTTGTGCTCAATCCACTGGGCTACCCCAGCCAGGGCTTGAAATGGGACTTTTTGACAATAGGCCCGTAGAGATCACAAAGGAATGTCTTTCCTGTGAAGCTAAAGAACTTACAAATTTTCTTTGTAGAAATAGATGATCATTTTGTTAATAGGGACAGTCATGGTGTTTCTGTATTCTTATAAGTAATTATTTTGAGTTTAGGAGTAATTTACATTCTGTTTTCTGCGGTCTGGTAAGGGTGTTGACAAGGCTGTCATCAATAGTTGTAAAACAATTAAATATTTCCAGCCAGACCTTTCCTAAGTTGGTGTGTTGCCGTGATGGTGATGGTTGAGATTCTGTGGATGAAAGAAGAATGACTGACAATAAAAATTATTGTTTCTCTAGGATACTTGGCTTAATTTAAACATTTTAGGATAACAGTGTTGGCCTCAGAACAGTTGGCCCAAGCAACACTTTCACTAAATTGGCAACTAAGAGCTTAGTGGAGTTTGATATTCCTGACCAAGTTTTGCCCTCTCTCTATTCCTCTTTCTCTTTAGACCATAGCTAAACATGCTTAGACAAGAAGTTTGAGTCCTGTAGAAGCATGGTGAAATGTGACGAAACACTGACTGCTTTCCTCTTTCTTTTGGTCAGTGTGCTGGAGAAGAGAAACGAGTTGGTACACGCACCGTGTTTGTGGGCAATCATCCAGATTCAGCAGCAGAAGTTTACATTGCACAAAGGTTTTGTGATAATAGGATAGTCTCATCTAAGGTAAGTTTTTAACTCAATATATATTCATATAGTGAGCCAGATAATGCACTTATTTTTATGTATGCTTCTGAAGAAGCTGGTGCATTTATATATGTGTACATGGATGTGCACTTATACCAGTCATAAACCAACTGTGATCATTAATCCACCAAAAGACAGTTTTTTTAAAGCGTCACCTTGTTACAGCTGAAGCATCTTTCACTTGCCTTCCATTATGATTCACAGTGTCTGTTCATTATGCGTCTTACTTTAAGCCATAAAGTGTGCTAACAGTAGGAATTATTTACTTGCCCAAAGCTTCCTGTATTGCCCTTAATTGGATGGACTAGTTGGTAAGTAATTTACCTTTTCTTTGGAGAGTGCTTTCCTGGAAGGACATCTGTATCTCTTTCTGTTTCACGGAGGAGCTTCTCAAGTACACTACTGGGTTCTAAGGGTGTGCCCTTCTTGGTACAGTGCTTCAGCAGTTAAGAGTCTGAAGATCTGAGTTTAAATCCTGGCCTGACCACTTACCAGCTCTGTGACCTTGACCAAATTAATCCCTAAATTTGAATGTCCTCCCTGAAATAGAGCTAATATTTGATATGTGAAAGCACTCCTTATAGTTCCTGGTACCCATAGTCATCTTTCTACAAGTATTAGTTTACTAATCTTAACCTTTACCTTTGGCTGACCAGATTAGGGGCTAGGTACTGGATGGTTAACCCACTGCCACCTCTTGTACCAGGGAGCAGATTTTGATCATTTCCCAGACTCACTCACGCACCCTGACAAGGCGTAGCTGAACTGTTGGTGACCGTTGGTTCACTGCATATATATATTTTTAAATATTTTATTTATTTGTCTTTAGAGGGGAAGGGAAGGAGGGAGGAAGAAAAACATCAATGTATGGTTGCCTCTCGTGCGTCCCCTGCGGGGAACTGGCCTGCAACCCAGGCATGTGCCCTGACTGGGAATTGAATCGTGATCGCCTGGTTCACAGGCCCGCACTCAATCCACTGAGCTACACCAGCCAGGGCAGTTCACTGCATATTTGCAAACATCTTAGGATCCACAACACAAAATTATGCAATTTTTAAAAAATTTAACATTTTAGTTTTTAAATGTACATGTGATTTATCTTTGGGTAGTGATGCAGTGCAGATTGTGCTTAGCTAGGAGATTCTGTAAAATAGGGACAGAATGAGTGAAAACTGTTGTCTTATGATCTCTTGGCCTGTAGAACACTATGAGTGTAGTTGGATACAATGTCTTTCCTGTTAATTTTTAACCTTATGGCAGAAAATTTATCTTCAGCCAGTAACTTCCATGTGTGCCCAAGGTAGGCCTTCACGGAAAATTGTGACTTACCCCATAATATCTAAGAAAACAAAACAATTAATAGTAGTTATTTGACTCAGAATCATAGACTCGTAGAACTGAAAGATCCTAAGATCAACTCACTTTGCAGATGGAGAAAGTAAACCCAGAGAAAGTAAGTGACATGGTCTCTAAGCTGAGTTAGTGATAAAGCCCTTTTCTTTCCTATTTTTTAAAGATTTTATTTATTTATTTCTAGAGCAAGGAGAAGGGAAAGAGAAAGAGAGGGAGAGAAAGAAACATTAATGTGTGGTCACTGCTCGCATGACACCCACTGGGGACCTGGCCCACAGGTGCCCTGACTAGGAATAGAACTGGCAACCCTTTGGTTTGCAGCCTGCACCCAATCCACTGAGCTATGCCAGCCAGGGCCAGGGTACTCTCCACCTGATGTAATACACCTATCAAGACATTTTTTTTACACTGCTCAAAACAGTTTTTGAACTTGTCGATTTTGGTGTATTTTAGTGCTTCTGCTGTTTTTTGTTTCACCTCCTCTACATTGACAAGACATTTCCCTTTGAGGACTGTTTTTCATCAGGGAAACAAAAAAATCACTTGAGGCAAGATCAAGTGAACAGGGAGGGCGGGGCATGGGGGTCATGCTGTTTTGGGTCAAAAATTGCTGAACACTCAGTGTGGTGTGGGCAGATACTTGTAAATCACCCATCATGAAATAGGCAAATGATTTGCAAGAGTCTTCAAAAAAATTTCACTGAGGTCAAACACAGCCTCTCATAACAGCGCCAGCTGGTATACTGATACAGGTGGATTGCTGGAATACTCACCTAGTGGGGGAAACCTGTACTACAAGGGTCCCACCCTCTAGAAAAGAATTCCAGTTATTTTTTAGGAGGGAGTCCCCCCTCATACCAACCATAAAAAGAATGAAATCTTAATACAGTGAGTATTATAAGAGGATAGTATACAGTGTATAGTGGTGGGGAGATTCATCCTTGTAGACAGAAAACCTGGGTTTGAGGTTAAAATAAGTCACTTAACCTCTCTGTCTCAATTTTCTTTCTGTAAAATGGGGATATTAACAGTACTTACCTTATAGGATTGTGATAAGGAATGAAGTAAAGTAACCCACAGAAAACATTTAAGCACTGTGCTTGGCTTATAGTAACAACTCAATGGTAGTCGCTGTCATACTTATATTTCTGTGATTATTGTTATGATAGTCCTGAACAGTACTATTGATTTCTTCAGTCTCATGTATTTTGAATGTGAAACATTCAAAAGAAAAAAGGAGGCCTTTGGATCCATCCTGGAGAGAGCATTAGTTTTATAACTTGACTTTTTCTTCCTCACATTGTCTTTTTGTCTGCATTTGCACCAGAATCTTTTAATGAAGAAATGAACAATTTATAGTATATGTTAGCTGCCTTCTAACTTTGTAGCAAGTGTTGATTTTCTTTCTCAACTCTTCAGTAATAAAAATAATTTTCTCGTAATTGATTGCTTTTTGTTTGTTTATAAATGTCATCAGTAATGCCAGCGTAACACTGGGAATACATCTTGTTAATGTAAGGAGCACTAAAGATAAAAAAAAAAAAACCTTTGACCTACTGGAAATTTTACTTATAAAATTAGTGTTGTTCTGCCTTGGCTGGTGTGGTTCAGTGGATTGAGTGCTGGCCTGCAAACCACCATGTTGCCAGTCGATCCCCAGTCAGGGCACAGGCCTGGGTTGCAGGCCAGGTCCCCAGGAGGGATTGTGTGAGAGGCAACCACATATTGATGTTTCTCTCCCAGTCTTCCTCCCTCCCTTCCCCTCTCTCTAAAAAATAAATAAAATCTTTAAAAAATTAGTATTCCTTTCTTTTGGTAAACACAAACATTTTCTTTAGAAAAACTTATTTGGGAATCACCAGAAGTTTGTAGTTGGTAGGAAACTCTTGGAAATCCCCTCTTGTAGCATAAGAAGAATTGATTGCTTTAGCTTTCATGGTATTCCTCTCTTCTACTTTCTTTTTTCCTTTAAAAACCCTAAGCCTCATCTTGAAGGCCATTCAGTGGGATAAGAATCAGTGATCTCCACGTACCTCTCTCCACGTACCACGTACCACGTGCCCAAGTTAATCTGAGTACTCTTATGTAAAAGGACATCTTGTATTAAAGTTTCAAGCCTAAAATTACACGAGTGTTTATCCTCATTTTAAAAATCAGATAAAGTGGAGGGGAGGTGGAAAGGGATAATGGGGGAAGTTTCAGGAACATCTGTAAAGGACAGACACATGGACAGAGCCAAGGAGAAGAGGTGGGATCAAGGGTGAGAAGTGGGGATGGCTGTGGTAGGGGGAAAATGGAGACAATTGTATTTGAACCACAATTTAAAAAATAAACTTAAAAAATAAAAATAATCAGATAAAGGATCTATGGACATGGACGAAAGGGTGGGTGGGTAGGGGGAATGCGTGGGGTAGGGGAGAGCCAGGGGGGGTGGAATTGGGACAAGTGTAGTAGAACAATAATAACTAAATAATTTAAAAATCAGATTTGCCTGTAGAATTTATCAGATGTCTTTTTGTTTGAGTCTTATCAAACTCCTTGAAGGTGCCTTTTTAGCTAAAGTTACTAAATCCTAATGCAGTAATCTCCTGGTTACTCTTTTTGCTCTTCTGAATTTATGGTAGAAAGAGTGATACTTAACAAGAGAAATTTCTGCTTATCATTGGTCATAGAAATGAAAGTAGACTGCTACGATGCTCAAAATTGTGTTTAATGCCTGTAATAAGGAGAGCCGATCATCAAATGAATACAGTAATTTAAACAGAATGAACAGTTTACTCAAGCTAGAGCTCTGCTTATTTACAACTAATCTTAAAATACAGTTATTTTGATCCATCACATCCAAATCCTACTACTTAGAAAAGTCAATATTCCTTCTGATAGCTCCTTCACAATTGGCCATTAACTTTAATATTTAGTTTAAATAGTTACTAGTTCCTTTTTAACTGTTCCCCTTTCCCATGTGATGTACTGACACAGTAGAACAAGTTATTTAGAGCCTTAGTACACCGTCACCAATTTTAGTGCTAAATCGGAAAATTTTTGGACCTTAGGTAAAAACAGGTAATGTTCTAAAGCCTCCCTCTGCGTAAATTGACATAATAGACTCTCAAACTGTGATTTAATTCATTTTAACCCCTTCCTTTAATAAGTGGTTGATGTTTGAGGGGCTGATCCACAGTTTAGTTAACTACAGAGCAGATAGATGTAAAATGCATTATATAGACTTGGTAAGCTGGCATTTTTGTGTAGAACACATTTTTAAAATTTATTTTAGTTTTTTATTCTCACCTGAGGATATGTTTCTTGATTTTGGAGAGAGGGGCCAGGAAAGCATCAGTATGAGAGAGAAATATCCATCAGTTGCCTCTTGCACCCATGCTGACTAGAGACCGAACCTGTGACCTAGGTATGTGCCCTGACCAGGAATTGGACCTGACCTTTCAGTTAATGGGACGATGCTCCACCTCACTGAGCTACACTGGCCAGGGCAGCGAACCCATTTTTAAACATGGTCTAAATGTTGGTGTTGCTTTTTAAGTTTATAATGGCGTGTTAAGGTAGTAAAAAAGGTATACTTACTGACTTCTTTGAGCAAGAACTTACTTATGACCCCTCCATAATCTCCATTCTGATTGTTAATGAAACAAATGCTATGAACACCTTATTCCTGTGAGCTGACATTATATTTGCTTTGTAGTGACTGAGATCAAGACTACTGATCACCCCAATAAATCTAGTACACACCTGGCGCCATACATATTTATTATTATATTACTGACTGTATTCCCTATGCTGCTCTTTACATCCCCATGACTAGTCTGTAACTACCAATCTGTACTTCTTAATCCTTTCTTGTGTTTTACCCATTCCCCCAACTCCTGTCCCATCTGGCAGCCATCAAAATGGTCTTTACCTATGAGTTTGTTTCCATTTTGTTTGTTCATTTGTTTTCTTTAGATTGTACATGTAAGTGAGATCGTATGGTATTTGTCTTTCTCTGACTGACTTATTTCACTTAGCATTAACACTTTCTAGGTCTGTCCATGTTGTTGCGCTTCATAATAATTCATGATCTCAGATAGGAAAGAGGAGGGCATATACTGGTAGTTTCCTCTAAAGCAGGGGTGTCAAACCCATTTTCATGGGGGGTCACTTCAGCCTTGTGGTTGCCTTCAAAGGGTCGAATGTAATTTCAACTCCTTAACACTTAAGGAGTAGTTGCATTTACATAGTCCAAAAATTATTTCAGCCTTTTGAAGGCAACTGTGAGGCTGATGTGGCCCCTAGTGAAAATGAATGTAACATCCCTACTCTAAAAGGAATAACCATAGTTCATACAGGAAGCCATTCTTAAGGAAGTTAGAAAAGTGGTAAAGGAACCACCGTGAGGCCCTTGAAACAGCAACAAATGTTTCCTTTTATGTGTTAAGATCCATGAGAGGACGCTTAATAGTTTCTAATGTTTGTTTAGTTAAAAACCCTTTAGTTAGCCCTGGCTGGTATGGCTTAGTGGATGGGATGCAGGCCTGCAAACTTAACGGGCAATGGTTTGATTCCCAGTCAGGCTGCATGCCTGGATTGTGGGCCAGACCCTGGTTTAGGGGTATGCAAGAGGCAACTAATCAATATGTCTCTCACACATCGATGTTTCTCTCTCTCTGTTTTTCCCTTCCTTTCCTTCTCGCTAAAAATAAATAAATAAAATATAAAAGTTAAAAAATAGTGATATTCCAAGATTTAAAAAAAAAATCCTTTAGTTATGTAACATAAGGTCAACAAGCCAGCTATTTGCCTGTTGTTGTCATAGTTAGGTGCTAATCTGGACTGCATCAGCTCCGAAGTGTGACCGAATCAGTGCTTTTGATCTTTTTTATTTTTTGACACAAGCTGCCTTGGGAACCTGATGAAAGTGTGGAGTCGCTTCTAACCGATGCCCAGGCACACACAATTGTGCACTTCATTTCGAATGGGCTTCCTTGGGGAATTTCTGAACCGCGGGGGAAGAACTTTGTAGGTTGTCCGTTGGTTGTAATGCAGCTACATCACTGAATATGTTTCCCTCTGCTCGTCTTCATTTTTCTTGGTATTTCCTGGGGGAATCTTGAGCCCATAAGGTTTTTAAAGAGGGGTTAGCTGTAAATTCTCATACACCTTACTTAATTTAATGGATATTTTTTCACATTATGGAGATACTTTGGACTACTCTAGTATGGACTGCTTTGGGTTAAGGAACGTGTTTTTTCCATCTTCCGGTCTTTATTAAAGACCAGATAGCTATAAGGCCTGACATCTGGTGATTTTTAGTGACCCAGTTCTTGAGCTTAAGTTATCAGTGAGAAAGTCTATGGGATTTGACTATTGCCTCAAGAATTTTCTCCTCCTGATCACGTACAATTTAGCATTGAAACCTTTACAGATTACCAGTTACCAGAGCACAGGATGGTACGTCGTTGGTGATTAAAGTGAAAGCCTTGTGTGACCCAGGGTTATGTGTACACTTCAGTGGTCACAGAGATACTGACAGGGACAGAGTTATATCTGTGATTGTGATCAAGACTCCAAAGGTTAGCTAAGCCAGACAGATTAATTTGTTCATTCATTCATCCAACTAATTTTATTGTCTACTTTGTGTCAGACACCATGCTAGATGTTGGGGGAAATAATGAAAAGACTGATGAACAGCCTGCCCATATAACTCATGCCTGGCGAGGGAGAAATTTTAATTAAAAATAACACACATATATAATTATCCACTGCAACGAGTGTAATTGAGGAAGTATAGATGTGAGGACACAGAACAAGGAACCTAATTTAAATCACGTCAGAGAAAGCAGACATATGGGACCAGATGATCCAGTTGTAATGGTCAAAATGAAAACTTTATTACTTGCAAGTGTTTATTTACTATACCTCTAATTATGCTTATTCATATGTGTGATATTTGGGTTTTAACATATTTTCAGACTGTTGGGGTAACTGGGACCCATATGACTTATTATTGCTAAGGTATTTTAGCTTGCTTTCCAATAATATGTATTTTTTTTCTTCTTTGTAGTATACACTTTGGAATTTCCTCCCAAAGAATCTGTTTGAACAGTTCAGAAGAATTGCAAATTTTTATTTCCTCATCATTTTCCTTGTACAGGTAAGAGCTCCACAAATAGGCATTCCACTTTTAGAAACTTAATTACTTCAAACAAATTTTCAGTCCATTCCTAATCTTTTAAAAATATATATGATTGATTATGCTCTTACGGTTGTCCCATTTTTTTCTCGACTTTATTCCCCTCTACCCTCTACCCGCTTCCCACCTTAGTTCATGTCCATGGGTCATGCATAGAAGTTCTTTGCCCTCTCCATTTCCCGTAGTATTCTTAATCTCCCCCCATCTGTTTTGTACCTAACATTTATGCCTCTTATTCCCTGTGCCTTTTCCCCCATTTTCCCCCCTCCCCCTCACCACTGGTACCCTCCATGTGATCCTTATTTCTGTGAATCTGTTTCATAGGTCATTTTTTGTTCTGTTTTTCTTTATTTAGGTTCAGTTGTTGATAGTTGTGAGTTTGTTGTCATTTTACTGTTTGTATTCTTGACCTTCTCTTTCTTAGATAAGTCCCTTTAACATTTCAAATACTTAGGGCTTGGTGATGATGAACTCCTTTAAGTTTACCTTATCTGGGAAGCACTTTATCTACCCTTCCATTCTAAATTATAGCTTTGCTGGATAGAGTAATCTTGGATGTAGGTCTTTGGATTTCATGACTTGGAGTACTTCTTTCCAACTCCCCTCTTGCCTGTTAGATTTATTTTTGACAAATCAGCTGACAGTCTCACGAGGACTCCTTTGTAGGTAACTCTCTCCTTTCCTCTTGCTGCTTTTAAGATTCTCTCCTTTTCTTTAATCTTGGGTAATGTAGTTATGATGTGCCTTGGTGTGTGTTTCCTTGGGTCAAACTTCTTTGGGACTCTCTGAGCTTCCTGAACTTCCTGGAAGTCTATTTCCTTTACCAGATTAGGGAAATTCTCTTTAGTTATGTTTTCAAATAAGTTTTCAATTTCTTGCTTTTCTCCTTCTGGCACCCCTATGATTCAGATGGTGGAATGTTTAAAGTTGCTCCAGATGTTCCTAAGCCTCTCCTCATTTGTTTGCATTCTTGTTTCTTCATTCTGTTCAGGCTGAATGTTTATTTCTTCCTTCTCCAAACCATTGATTTGAGTCCCGGTTTCCCTCCCTTCACTGTTGTTTCCTTGTACATTTTCCTTTGTTTCACTTTTCTTTCTATTTTTATATGTATATTTTATTGATTATACCATTACAGTTGTTCTATTCTCCCCCTCATTCCCCTCCCCCTGAACACCCCTCCCCCACCATTCCCTCCTTTAGTTTATGACCACATGTCTCAAGTTCTTTAGATTCTATATTCCCCCCACTATTCTTGCCCTCCCCCTATCTATTTTCTACCTACCATCTATGCTATTTTCTGTACCTTTTCCTCCCTTCTCCTCCTCCCACTTCCCTGTTGCTAACCCTCCATGTGTTCTTCATTTCTATGGTTCCACTCCTGATCTAGCTGTCCTCTTGGTTTGCTTTTGTTTTAGGCATGGTTGTTAATAACTGTGAGTTTGCTGTCCTTTCACTGTTAACATTTTTCATCTTCTTTTTCTTAGATAAGTCCCTGTAACATTTCATATAATAAGGGCTTGGTGATGATGAACTCCTTGAACTTGACCTTATCTGAGAAGCACTTTATCTGTCCTTCCATTCTAAATGAAAGCTTTGCTAGATAAAGCAATCTTGGATGTAAATCTTTAGATTTCATGACTTGGAATACTTCTTTCCAGCCCCTTCTTGCCTGTAAGGTCTCTTTTGAGAAATCAGCTGACAGTCTGGTGGGAACTCCTTTATAGATGACTGTCCCCTTATCTCTTGCTGCTTCTAGGATTCTCTCCTTCATTTTCATCTTGGCTAATGTAATGATGATGTGCCTTGGTGTGTTCCTTCTTGGGTCCAACTTCTTTGGGACTCTCTGAGCTTCCTGGACTTCCTGGAAGTCTATTTCCTTTGCCAGACTGGGGAAGTTCTCCTTTGTTATTTGTTCAAATAAGTTTTCCACTCGTGGCTGTTTCTTTCTCCCTTCTGGTACCCCTATAATTCGGATGTTGGAACGTTTAAAGATGTCCTGGAGGTTCCTAAGCCTCTCCTCATTTTTTTGAATTCTTGTTTCTTCATTCTTTTCTGGTTGGATGTTTCTTTCTTCTTTCTGGTCCCTTCCATTGATTTGAGTCCCCGTTTCCTTTCCATCAGTATTGGTTTTCTGTGCATCTCCCTTCATTTCAATTACTTTAGCCTTCATATGTTCCTCTAATTTGTGGCTATAATCAACCAGTTCTGTGAGCATCCTGATCACCAGTGTTTTGAACTGTGCATCTGAGAGGTTCTCTATTTCCTGGTCGCTTAGAGTTATCGGCTCTGGGGCTTTGAGTTCTTCTTGAGCCATATTTTGGACTGTTGGTGCCTGTTAGTATGAGGAGCAGAGCCCTAGGTGTTCCCCAGGGTGGGGCAACTCAGTCACTGGGTTGCGATGCTGTATGTGGGGGCGGGGTCAAAGAGGAGCAATGGCGGTCCGTCTGCCGCCTCCCACCACCGCTGCCACTGTCTCTGGGCCTGCACATTCCGCCCCACTGCGTGCGATTGTGTGTCCTCGGTCGGCCCTCCGCCGCTGGGTTTGCCTGTTGGGGCCTGCTCAGTCTGTCTCACTGTTCACTCTGCTGCTTTATCTGCACGTGAATGTGTGACTGCGGTCAGTCTGCCCCGCACCCTCACTGAATCTGCGCTGCTACCCCAGCTGCCTGTGCACCTGGGTCGGGGATCTTTCCTGCCAGACCCTGCTCTGCTGCTGGCTCCACCCCTCTTACCATCCCGGTTGAAGGGTTCCCTGTTGTCAGACTTCCGTATAGTTCAGTTTTCTGTTCTTTGGCTGTGTCTTTGTTTACTAAACCTTTGTTGCATTCAAACTTGGTTGTGGGAGAAGGCAGTGTTTCCACCTATGCCTCCATCTTGATGGAATTCTGTTTCACTTTTCATAGCCTTTACTTTTTCTTCTATTTTGTGACCATATTCAATCAATTCTGTGAGCATCCTGGTTACCAGGGTTTTGAATTCTGCATCTGATAGGTTGGCTATATCTTTTTCTATTAGTTTTATTTTTGCGGAGCTTTGATCTGTTCTTTCATTTAGGGCATTTTTTTTTGTCTTGCCATGCCTGTTATGTAATAAGGGGCGGAGCCTTCGGTATTCGCCAGGGCAGGGGAGCCCACATCGCTGCTTCGTGACACCGTATGTGGGGGAGGGGTCTGAGAGGGAACAATGCTACTTGCTCAGCTCTTGGCCAGCTTTCAGTCTCTTCCTCTGCTACCCACAAGCAACTTGGGCCCTTCTGGTCCTGATTCCAGGGAGGGGAGGTTGTTTTGGGTATATTTGAGGACCTTGTGGCTCTCTAACAAACTCTCCTGTGTGGCTTGCAGTTTCTCCTGCCACCTCAACCTCCAGAGGTTTTTTCAGTCACAGGTTTTGAGGCTTTTATTTCCCTGCACTGGGACCCTGGGTTGCGAAGTCTGTCTTGTTCTCCTGTTATTCCACCCAGCTTATCTACACGCAAATGGGGGACCACCTGCTCCGCCAGCTGCTGCCCCGCCTGCCCCAGTCCTCCAGCCACTGCCTTGCCACCAGTCCTCTTCTCCCAGCTGCCTGTCTCCACCCCTCCTGCCAGTCTGGATGAATGTTTCTTCTTTAACTCCTTGGTTGTCACACTTCTACACAGTTTGATTTTCTGTCAGTTCTGGTTGTTTTTCGTTTTTAAGCTTGTTGTTGTCCTTCTTTTGGTTGTGCTAGGAGCCAATGCGTGTCTACCCATGCCTCCATCTTGGCTAGAAGTGATTTCTAGTCTTAAAATGCCCTGAGATGAAAAAGATGCTTCAGGTCTTATTATAAAAATACTTATTTTTTTAATACAACAAGATAGATGTTTATTTCTCTTTTTTTCCCTTTTTAAAAAATTTATTTAATTATTGTTCAAGGACAGTTTTCTGTCTTTTACTCCCATCCCAGCCCACCTACCCAGTCCTCCCCACCTCCCTCCCATTTCCACCCGCCTTAATTGTTGTCCATGTGTCCTTTATACTAGTCCCTGTAAATCCTTTCTCCCTGAAATTCCGACCCCTCCCCCCTCTGGGCACTGTCCACCTGTTCTCTATTGCAGTGTCTTTGGTTATATTTTGCTTGCTTGTTTGTTTTGTTGTTTAGCTTCCTGTTGAAGGTGAGATCATATGGTATTTGTCTTTTACTGCCTGGCTTATTTCATTCAGCATAATGCTTTCCAGTTCCATCCATGCTGTTGCAAAGGGTAGGAGCTCCTTTTTTATTTCTGCTGCATAGAATTCCATTGTATAAATGTACCATAGTTTTTTGATCCATTCATTTCCTGATGGGCACCTAGGTTGCTTCCAGCTCTTGGCTATCGTAAATTGTGCTGCTATGAACATCGGGGTGCATAGGTTCTTTTGGATTGGTGTTTCAGGGTTCTTAGGATATCATCCTAGCAGTGGAATTGCTGGATCAAAAGGCAGATCCATTTTTAGTTTTCTTAGAAAATTCCAGACTGTTTCCCATAGTGGTTGTATCATTCTGCAATCCCACCAACAGTGAACTAGGGTCCCCTTTTCTCCACAACCTCTCCAACACTTGTTGTTTGTTGCTTTGTTTATGATGGCCATTCTGTCTGGTGTTAAGTGGTATCTCATTGTGGTTTTAATTTGCATCTCTCTGATAGCTAGCGATATCGAACATCTTTTCATGTGTCTCTGGATCCTCTGTATGTCCTCCTTGGAGAAGTGTCTGTTCAAGTCCTTTGCCCACTTTTTAATTGGGTTGCTCATCTTCTTTGAGTGAAGTCATGTGAGTTCTTTGTATATTTTGGAGATTAAACTTTTGTCTGAGGTGTCATTGGCAAATATGTTTTCCCATACAGTTGATTCTCTTTTTATCTTGATACTGTTTTCCTGAGCCATGCAGAAGCTTTTAATTTTGATGAGATCCCATTTTTTTATTCTTTACTTATGTCCCTTGCTCTAGTGGACATATCAGTAAAAATATTGCTGCATGGAATGTCTGAGATTTTCCTGCTAATGCTCTTCTCTAGGGCTTTAATGGTTTCCCGGCTTATATTTAAGTCTTTTTATCCACCTTGAATTTATTTTGGTGTATGGTGTAAGTTGGTGCTCGAGTTTCATTTTTTTGCATGTAGCTGTCCAGTTCTCCCAACACCATTTGTTGAAGAGGCTGTCTTTACCCCATTTTATGTTACTGTCCCCTTTGTCGAATATTAATTGACTATAGAGAGTTGGGTTTGTTTCTGGGCTCTCTGTTTTATTCCACTGGTCTATATGGCTGTTTTTATGCCAGTACCAGGCTGTTCTGATTACAGTGGCCTTGTAATACAGTTTGGTATCAGGTATTGTGATCCCTCCTACTTTGTTCTTCTTTCTCAAAATTGCAGCTGCTATTCAGGGTCTTTTATGGTTCCATATAAATTTTTGAAGTGCTTGTTCTATGTCTGTGAAGTATGTCATTAGTACTTTAATAGGTATTGCATTGAATCTATAAATTGCTTTGAGTAGTATGGACATTTTGATGATGTTAATTCTTCCAATCCATGAACATGGTATATGTTTCCATTTGGTCCACTTTTTAGAAAGGATGGAAGGAAGATAAGGCTCTTGTTGGGGAGGGAAGGATTGTGAATTGGATCTAGAAAGCAGTGAGGTTGTGGGAGGTCAGATTCTGAGGTAAGGTGAGAGTAAAGGATAGTAAATAGGTGTGGTGTGTGAGAGAATAGAGTTAATCACTACAGTAATAGAGTTCAGGAAACTGTGAAGTGGGCTAAGATCTGGGAGGAGTGTTGTGTAGTATATACAATAGTATGTAGCAGCTATTATTCACAGTAATATTAGAGCAACAATCATATGACAGAATCTATGAGATACCAAGAATAGGAAGTATTGGACCTTCAATAGTGTGCTAATGGATCACAGGTAGAGGGACAGTAAACTAGCAATACACTATGAAAGAGAGAACAGGGGAAACCTGTCAAATGATACAATATATCCAGCCAAGACAAAGAAGACTATACAGAAAGAAGAGGAACACAAAGATACTATTAAAATAAAAGCTGTAAGAATAATGAAAAAAATAATACAAATATGCAGTAACTTGTAGTTTCTCTGCTATAGCAAAGTGAAGTTTGTCTCTCTGTCTCTACTGTTGGCATTCCCCCTCTTTGGGTCCAACTCTGGTCTTTTCACAGTTCCAAGTTTTCTGTCCCACTTGTGTTGGGGGGGAAAGGCAGCAGAAGAGAGGAAAAAGCTGTAAGTTTGGAAAGAAAGGAAGAAGGAATAAAATAAGAAAGAAGGAAAGAGAGGAAAAAGGTGTTGAAAGATAAAACAATAATAAAGTTAAAAATAAAAGATTACTTAAATAAAATTATAAAAAAATTAAAATAAAATAAAAAAACCCACCTCTTGTTGGTTTCCAGCTGGCCAAACCGTTTTTTCTGGTTTCACTGGCTGCAGCGGGCTGAGGAGCGATTTGTGTGGCCTTTCTTCCTTCTCAGTGTACTCAGCGAGTCTCACGAGCACTCTCCCAAGATCCAGACCAATGCCTCTCCCCAGCACCCCACTCAGGGAATCCAGGTCCTCTTCAGAGCAGTCTTTTCCTGGGAGTCATTGCCGTGGGCTCGGGTGTAGGTGCGTGTGCGTGGGTGCGCGTACCAGTCAGGCTTCCCTGGTCCCGCAGGTTTGGGTTCGAACCTTTCTCAGTGCTAAGGGGGAATGCAAGGGCGACTCTCAATTCTTTCAAGCCAGGGCCCACAGACTCCATGGTTGATCAAGCCCCCCACCCCCACCCCCGTTTGCCTCCTGGTGTCCATTCCTCTCTCTGACACTTCAAGTAAACAAGTCTCTCCCAGTGTTTTTCCAACCTTGCCTAGCCGGGTAGGGAGGGAGCTGATGACCCAGAGCCCAGGGACCTTGTTGCCATCCCCCTGCTCCCAAAGAGTCCATGGCAGACCCGGCCCAGGACCCTGGCATCCTGCGTGGCGTTGGCCCCAGCCTTGGCCTACAGCCTCTGCACTGGTTGTGTGGACCTTATTGACCTGCAGCCGTCTCGTCACTGCCTGGTCTTTCAGTGTCCGCTACAATTTCTGGACTCTTATTTTCCTGTATGCTGGGGCATTGTTGGCTATTAGCTGTGTTCCTCCGCAGATCAGCCAGGTTTTTCTCCTGTGCATGGGAGGAAGCAGAATCCTCTCTGTCCTACTCTGCCGCCATCTTCTTCTCTAATAATACTTTTTAGAGTTGTAATATTAATTATATTTTAAAATTGATATTATTTTATATATTTCATTTTTATTTTATAAGTATCATTTTTACTAGAAAACTTGTTGAGACTCTTTTTTTTTTAAAAAGCTTGCATAGATTTTATATCTTTGTTCATGCCAGAAGGACATGTATTGGCTACTGTTAAACACAATGGTGTATATTAAATTGAAAATAGATTACTAGTTTCCTTTTTTAAGCACTAGTTTCAGCCTAATTGAAAATTTATCACTTATCTTCCTGATTATCAGTTTTGCTCTTCATTCATTTACTTTAAGGGGAAAAGCCTGGCATTTAGATGTTTTAAATTGCATCTTCCATTTTTAAGTCTGTAAGCTATTAAAAGCATTCCCTTAAAACCAAAATCGTCTTCTGAAAATTTTACTACATTGAAAGTACTTTTTTTCTCACTTCATTTTTTTGAAATGAAGGAGAAACACCCAGTGCAATTGCTCAAATACCTTGTTGATGTTAAGTGCTTCTGTTTATTCACTTTAAGTCTTTGAGTAAATGGTGCTATAATTGAATTTAGCCCTACTTCTTCAAACCAATCTGGGTTGTGATATGGGAAAGAGCCAATTTCAATCTTGAATGATAGGCTATTTGAAAAGGAGCTCCTCTCCATTCATGGTAAGATGTCTTACAGAACAGTGTACAATAAACTGCACAGAGGATTACATTCAGAACAGTCATTCCACTTGGTGTGCAGCAATTTCAGTTCAATTCAGTGAGCATATACCAAGCACCTATTAAATGCCATTCAGTAGTTCAGACGACAAAGACTTTAGCAGATGCAATGGAGATCAAGATACAGCTTTTCTATCCCTAATGAATTTAGGGTATAGCCAAAAACAGTTGCGTATCCACTTAATTTAATGTAGTAGAAGTGATAAAAATAGCATGAGCAAAATGCTATGGGGATATGGTGGAAGTTGTGATTTTTTTCTACCCAAGAGGAGCTAGAAAAAGCTTCAAAGAGTAGATGATTTCTGATCGAAGCCTTGAAGGATTAGAGACTGTTAGTCTGGCGCCATGTCAAAGCCTATGTCTGCAACATAGTGTGGGGAGCAGGGGCAGGGGCAGGACTGGATGGGGGTTAGAGATGAGACTCAATGAATTGTGAGGGCAGATGGAGCTCGTGGTCCTCTGTCCCTCAAATGAAATCTAGTTCTCTTTTACTCTCTCCTATTTTCAGTGACTGATGACAACACCCACCAGCTATGTTAACCAGATGCTTGGAAGACATCTTTAATCACCCCTCATGAGAAATTCCTTACCATTCCTGCCACGTTTGCTTCCTAAATATCTCTGGAACATATTTCTGTGTCTGCTGCTACTCCCCTCATCCAAGCCATCATCTTTTATTTAGATCGGAGCAGTAGCCTCCTAAATAGACTCCCTGCCTCCACTCTCATTCTTTCGTTTTCTTTTCCACGAAGCAGTGAGAATCTTTTCAAAATGTAGTTCTCTTCATGTGACCTCTCCCTGCGTAGAAGCTTCAGTTGTTTTCCACTGTTGGTGGGATGAAGAATGAATTCTAGCCCTGGCTGGTGTGGCTCAGTGGATTGAGCACTGGACTGAGAACCAAAGGATCGGTGGTTCAATTCCCAGTCAGGGCACATGCCTGGGTTGCAGGCCACATCCCCAGGAGGGGACACATAAGAGGCAACCACACACTGATGTTTCTCTCCCTCTCTCTCTCCTCCCCTTTGTCAATAAATAAATAAATTAACTACCAAATTAATAACTTTTAAAAAAGTATGAATGCCACTGTAGTGAGTCTGCTTGGTCTGGCCCCTCTCCCTCTCTAGCCCCATCTCACACCACACTGTTTTGCTACTGGCTTCCTTTATTTCTTTAACCTGTGCCACACTCCCTCCCGCTGCAGGGACGTTGTATACACTGTTTACTGTTTCTGGAAAGCAAACCCCCTTTCATCCAGTTAATTTATGTTTATTCTCCAGATCTCAATGAATCATTTGTTTAGTGCCCCGTTTTCCCTTTAAGCCGCCAGCTACATGAGGTCAGGGAATTTTCTCCATCTGTTTAAAGCAGCATCTCTAGAGCCTGGCTGATAATAGCGCAGGGGCTGACAGAGTGTTGCTCAAAAAGTAGGTGGTAAATGAATGGGTGTATTTCAGTAAAAGGGTTAATCCATGCTGGGATGAAAACCCAACCTGAGCCCTGGCTGGTGTAGCTCAGTGGATTGAGCACGGGCCTGCGATCCAGACGATCGCGGTTCGATTCCCAGTCAGGGCACATGTCTGGGTTGCAGGCCAGTTCCTGGCAGGGGCCAGTTCCCAGCAGGGGATGCACGAGAAGCAACCATACATTGATGTTTCTCTTCCTCTCTCCTTCCCTTACTCTCTAAAGATAAATAAATAAAAAATATTAAAAAAAAAAAGAAAACCCAACCTGATTTAGAACAATTTTCTTAAACTAACTGCTATGTGGATTGCTTTTGTTTTAATGAAAGTTAACATTCATCCTGCTACCAGAATGTGTTTTGTCTGCATTCTGGCTGAAATTTCTGCAGCAAGTAAGTGCTACATGTAAGTTATTAGCTTATTTTCATTTTACTTTCAATTTAATGTCTCTACTTAGGTCACAGTAGACACACCAACTAGCCCAGTTACCAGTGGACTTCCACTTTTCTTTGTTATAGCTGTTACAGCCATCAAGCAGGTAAATTTCTTATTTACAGTTTGCTTGTATTTTATTCCTGTCTGGTTTAAATTTCATTGTCAAAGTTCTTTTTTTTCAAATGTGTATAGAGTGGGCATTGTCTCTGATGGATTTAACTTATATTTGGTTCCTGTTGAAAACCTGTTAAAATGATTGTAAAGTACATGCTCAGTTTTCTTGCTCCTTTTCTTCTCAATATTTGTGTGTGGCAATGTAACTTGAAAAAAAAAGACTAGGTGGAAGGTATAGCTTAGTTAGGAAATGGGAGGCAAATTTTTAATGTGCATTAATTTTTTCATTGTGGTATGTCTGTCACAAAAATTTCTATTCTAGTGGGCTTTTTTTGTTTTTTTGTTTGTCTATAGCAGAGAACTCAAGAGCATAAATACTTTAACTTTTTTGACTTTCCGGAGGATGCCGAAGGGGATGGTGGGTAGAGGAGACTTTTATTGTTTCTTATCAAAGCTGACAACTGCCAGTTTGTAATGCTGATGTTATTAAGGGACTAAAGACGCTGAAGGTATCTATTTGCCTGCCTGCAGCAAGAAAGGTAAGGGTTTCTTTTTAGATAGTAGCCCATGCCCAGAGTCATAGGTGAGCTAATGGTCAAAGACCTCGCTCCCCCATGGCTTCCAGGGGACGGGTTATATCAGGGAGATAACATTTGTCATGAGGACGAAGGGAGTCAGGGTTGCAACCTCTACTGAGTGGTCAGCACTAGCGTAGGGGTATATTATCCGCATGGCTGGTCCAGCCGTGGCATCGCATGGTCTGGTTTTGCTGCGTTTCTGGGCCTGGAGCTGAAACACAGCCAAGGCCTAGATGTTATCCCTGGTTTGACCAAAACTGTCTCTGTGGTCAACAGACCTGATGCTTTGTTCCTGAGGAAATTTGATGCTGATCAGAACCTCATTGTCCTGAGGGCTTAATGCTTAAGGGAGTGGTCATGGAAGAGGAGGCAGGTGAGACAGGGTGCCAGATGAGGTCAGTTTTAATCAAAAGAAAAGGAAGGGGAAAAAAAGGTTATGCTAAAGAAATGAAATTCCTGCATGGTTACAGTGTCTTTGAAATATTTTGAGCATATTATATGATGGTACCTTTTAGACAGTACTTATCAAAGTGCTTTTAACAGTGTCTCAACTTCCAAATAAAGGTCTCCTTAGCAGTATTGAGAACAAAGTTTCCTTTCCTCTTGGGGTTATCTGGTCTTCTGTCTTCCTAACAGAAACTACAAGAATATTTTATCGAGTTCTTAGTTGCTAAATGAAGACTTTTGGAATGAATGTTCTTTCCCTTAGGCTGTCAGGATTATTTTCTTTAATATCATACAATTGCTACTCCACAAAATTGCTTGTATGATTTCAAAAGCTCTTACTGATTCATTTGATTCTCAGTACTAATTCGTGTTAGGGTCTTTCTTTTCTCACTGAAGTGGTAGCCTTGCCTTGTCATAAAGAGTGACAGAATAGGAATGAATATAGAAATTGAGAAAAAAGGGGGGAAGCGATCAAAGGATTCTTTAAACAGTTATATCTGAAAAGGTACAGACATATTATAAAGAAACGAAGGAAAGTGATATAAAAACAAGGAGAGGAGGTTGTTTCAAAACAAATGAATATCCTCCTTCCTTGGTTCTTTTTCCTTAAATATACTTCAGACAAAAGCCCAAAGAAAAATGGGCCATTAGACTTTCCCCTGATTACCTTTAATTCTAAAAAATGAACAGCAATTTATTTTCTTCTATCACTAAGTCAGTGTAGAAGTTTCACTGTTGATCTTTAAAACAAATTGTAGATTCTCTGCCAAAATAATCCTAGCTTGCCTTTTCTATTCTGTCCCTGGGACAATTTACTTTCCTCCGAGATAATCGTTCCAGTAGTTGACTGCAGAAGAATGCCATATTTTGCCTTGTATAATGTGTACTTTTATGCCCAAATTATAAGGATGCACTGAAAATGATGATTATACATGCTTTGTTTTTTTTTTAAGATTTTATTTATTTATTTTAGACAGAGGGGAAGGGAAAAAGAGAAACATCAATGTGTGGTTCCCTCTCGCACACCCCCTACTGGGGACCTGACCTGGCCCACAACCCAGGCATGTGCCCTGACTGGGAATTGAACCAGCAACCCTTTGGTTCTCAGGTTGGTGCTCAATCCACTGAGCCACACCAGCCAGGGCATATACATGGGTATAATGATTACATACCATGGGTATAATAATGGGCATATAATAGTCCTGCATATAATGCATACAAAAACATGGCTCCACATTATGCACAGGAGTGCATTACACATGGCAAAATATATGTGTAATAATATTTGTCGTTAAGTGTGTAAGAAAATACCATCCAGAAAAAATTCTCTTAATTCAAAAGTGGAAACAATTAACATTACCTTGAATAAGAGTAAAATTAGAAGAATGGATCATTGTCCTTCACAGTTGAAGAATATTAAGGCTCTAATGCCTGTTTTCATTAATAGTTAAAATATAGAATGAAGGAATCTTTTAATACAATAAAGGTATTTACTTAAGGGTTATTTTGAAAGCCTATCTTATTTATTCTGTAAAAATGTACAGTGTTGTCTCTTTAGCATCATGAATTGAAATAAATACTGTAATTGTAAATACCTGCTGGCAGCTCATGTAGGGGATTATAGAAATTAATAACTTTATTGTGTGAGCTTGACATAGGGTTTTGTGTTTCTTTTTTATCCTTCTAGGGATATGAGGATTGGCTGAGACACAGAGCTGACAATGAAGTCAACAAGAAAACTGTTTATATTATTGAAAATGCAAAGCGAGTTAGAAAAGAGAGTGAAAAAATCAAGGTATTAATTTCTGTAGCCCATTCTTTCTTATTGTGGTGGAAACACACCTTTTAAAAATGAACAGTTAATTCAGTGGCATTCAGTACATTCTCAGTGTTGTGCCCATCAACACTGTCTACTTCCAGAGCATTTCCATTACCCCCCAAAACCCCAATAAGCTGTTAAGCAGTCATGCCACATTCTTCCCTCCCCCGGGGGCTGGCAACCACTAATCTTCTTTCTGTCTCTATGGATTTACCTATTTTAGATATAAAAGAAATCATACCCTCAGCGGCCTTTTTTGGCTGCCTTCTCATTTAATTTAATGTTCCTGAGAGTCATTCATATTGTAGCATGTATTAGTTCTTCATTAGTTTTTACAGCTGAATAACATTACATTGTATGACTATACCACAGTTTGTTTATCCATTTACCAGTTCTTGGAAATTTGGCTTTTTTTTCATCTGTTGGCTATTAGGAATATTGCTGGTGTGAGTATTTCATATATAAGTTTTTGTTTGAACACCTGTTCTTAATTCTTTTGGTTATATACCTAGAAGTAAAATTGCTTGGTGATAACAGTAATTCTATGTTTAACTTTTTCATGAACTACAAATTGTTTTCCATAGCAGCTTACCATTTTATGTTCCACCAGCAATGCATTAGAGTTCCAAAGTTGTTATTTTTTACTATCTCAGGCATTTTAGTTTTATTGGAACTAATCAATGTTTATTATTACCTAAGATTCTTGTAAGACTTCAAAGTTGTCTACATAAAATAATACTTTTGCTTCCAACAGTTTTATTTTAGCATTTTTATTTTTATTTTTATTTTATTTTATTTTTTTAAAGATTTTATTTATTTATTTAGAGGGGAAGGAGAGAGGGAGAGAAACATCAATGTATGGTTGCCTTTTGTGCTTCCCCTGCTGGTAGTTAGCCTGCAAGGAACCGGCCTGCAACCCAGGCATGTGCCCTGACTGGGAATTGAACCGCGATCGTCTGGTTCGCAGGCCCGCGCTCAATCCACTGAGCTACGCCAGCCAGGGCTAGTATTTTTATTTTTTAAATTATACTTTATTGACTATGCAATTACAGTTGTCCCAATTTCTCCCCCTTTGCCCCCCTCCACCCAGCACCCCCAACTCCCTCAGGCAATCCCCACACCATTGTTCGTATAAGTTCTTTGACTACTCTATTTCCTGTGCTGTACCTTACATCCCCATGGCTGTTCTATAACTACCTACTTGTACTTCTTAATCCCCTCACCTCTTTACCTACTCCCCCACACCCTCATCCCATCTGGCAACCATGAAAATGTTCTTCATATCCATGCTTCTGACTTTGTTCTTCTTGTTTGCTTAGTTTTTTAGATTCAGTTGTTGATAGAGATGTATTTATTGCCATTTTATTGTTTATAGTTTTCATCTTCTTTTTCTTAAATAAGTCCCTTTAACATTTTATATAATAATGGTTTGGTGATGATGAGCTCCTTTACTTTTTTCTTATCTTAGAAATTCTGTATCTGCCCTTCAATTCTAAGTGGCATTTTTGGCTTATTTTACTTAGCATAAGGTCTTCAGGCTTCATCCACAGGATAGCATATGATAGGCGTTTCTTCTCTTTAAGGCTACATAATTTTTTATTGTATGCGAATAGCACATTTCCCTTATCCATTCATTTATTGATGGGCAGTTGGGTTGCTTCCACCTCTTGGCTATGTGAGTAATGCTGTTATGAACACACATGTATAAGTAACTCTTCAAGATCCTGCTTTGACAAGATATGGAAGCAACCCAAGTGCCCATCAATAGACGAGTGGATAAGAAAGTTGTGGTACACAGTAAGATATCACCTCACACCTGTTAGAATGGCTATCATCAGTAAATCAGCAAACAACAAGTGCTGGTGAGGATGTGGAGAAAAGGAAACTCTCCCACAGTCTTGGTGGGAATGCAGATTGGTGCATCTAGCATGAAAAACAGTATAACTTTTCCTCAAGAAATTGAAAATGGAGCTGCCTTATGACTCAGTGACTCCACTTCTGGGTATGTATCCAAAGAAACTTAAAACACTAATTTGAAAGAATATATGTACTCCTATGTTCATTGCAGCATTATTTACAATAGCCATTTGGAAGCAAGCCAAATGTCCATCAGTAGACCAGTAGATAAAAAACAACAGTAGTACATATATATAATGGAGTACTACTCAGATATAGAAAAGAACAAAATCTTATATTTGCAACAGCATGGGTAGACCTAGACCTAGACCAAGATGGAGGGTATTATGCTCAGTGCAAAAAGTCAGGGAAGACAAATACCTATGATTTCACTTCCATATGGAATTGGAAGAACAATATAAATGAATAAATAATATTGAAACAGACTCCTCACAGACATAGAGAGTGTACTTACTGGTGGTTACCAGAGAGGATGGACATTGGGGGACTGGATAAAAGAGGTGATGGAATTAAGAAGCACGAATTGATATTTACAAAATAGTCACAGGGATGTAATGTACGGCATAGGGAATATAGTCATTAATATTGTAATAACTGTATGGTGCCAGGTATATACTGGAAATACTGGAGGAATGCTTTGTAAAGTATGTAATTGTCTAACCACTGTGCTGTACACCTGAAACTAATACAAAGTAATACTGAAAATAAACTAATTGAAAAAATTTTAATAAATATTTTTAAAAAACATATCCTGCTCTAAATTAGGTTACATATTTACCCAGAAGTAGAATTTTTGGATCATATGGTAATTCTATTTTTAATTTTTTTGAGGTGCTTCCATACAATTTTTCATAATAGATGTACAATTGTATGTTTGCACCTAGAGTGCATAGGGTTTCGACTTCTCGATATCATTTCCAACAATTGTTATTTTCTTTTTTGATAGTGACCCTTCTAATGGGTGTTAGAGGGTATCTCATTTTGGGTTTAATTTGCATTTCCCTAATGATGAGTGATATTGAGCATCTTTTCATGTGCTTATTGGCCATTTGTTGTCTTTGGAGAAGTTTCTATTCGAGTCCTTAGCCCATTTTTTAAAACATTTTATTTATATCCGTTTTTATATTCATTTTAGAGAGGGGAAGGGAGAGAGAAAAAGAAGAAGCGAAACAGCAGGGGGTGCCTCTTGTGTGCCCCCTACTGGGGGCCTGGCCCACAACCCAGGCATGTGCCCTGCCTGGCAGTCAAACCGTTGACCCTTTTATTTGCAAGCTGGCACTCAATCCAGTGAGGCACACCAGCCAGGGCCATACACCAGCCAGGGCCACGTGCCCATTGTTAATCTGGCTGCTTGTTGTTGAGTTATAGAAGCTCCTTATATATTCTGACTATTAACCCTTTATCAGACAGATGATTTGCAAATATGTTCTCCCATTTCATAGGTTGTCCTTTTAATTTGTTGATAGTGTCCTTTGGTAAGAGATTTTTAAGTTCGATGTATTTGCATTTCTAACATTGATGTTTTCCTGTGCTTTTGGTGTTCTATCCAAGAAATCATCATTAAATCCAATGTCCTGAATCTGTTCCCTCATGTTCTTCTAGGAGTCTGATAGGTTGAAATCTCACATTTAGTTGTTCAACTTATTTGGGGGTAATTTTTGTATACGGTATAAGGTAATAGTCCAATTTCATTTTTGTCCATGGAGATATCCAGTTTTTCCAGCAATATTTGTTAAAGAGAGACTGTCCTTTGCCTATTGCATAATGTTCACACCCTTGCTGCAAATCATTTGGCCATATATGCAAGGTTTTATTCAGGTGTCTATTCATTGGTCTGTATATCTGTCTTTACACCAGAACCACCATCTTTTTTTTAAAGATTTTATTTATTTATCTTTAGAGGGGAAGAGAAGGAGAGAAGGAGAGAAATATCAATGTATGGTTACCTCTGCTGAGTCCCCTGCTGGGAACTGGCCTGCAACCCAGGCATGTGCCCTGACTGGGAATCGAACCGTGGTTGTGTGGTTCGCAGGCCTGCACTCAATCCACTGAGCTACACCAGACCGGGCCAGAACCACCATCTTAATTACTGTTCTTAATAGTATGCTTTGAAATTTGGGAGTGTGAGGCAACCAAGTTTTTTTTTTAATGTTTTGGCTATTTGGGGATGGGGGCATTGTCCCTTGAAATTTCATATGAATATTAGGATTT
Organism: Sturnira hondurensis; assembly: GCF_014824575.4. Lineage (NCBI taxonomy): Eukaryota > Metazoa > Chordata > Mammalia > Chiroptera > Phyllostomidae > Sturnira > Sturnira hondurensis. The sequence continues at coordinate 704,461 of NW_028080118.1, read as the reverse complement.
TTTTTCTATTTCTGCAAAAAAAATGCCATGGAACTAATGCAGTTCCTATGAAAATGCCATTTTCATAGGAATTCCATTGTGGATTGCTTTGGATATTATAGGCATCTTTATATTAGGTGTTTTAATACACAAGCATGAAATATCTTTCCATGTATTTATGTTATCTTTTATTTCTTATAGCAATGCTTTGTAGTTTTCAATGTACAAGTCTTTACCTGTTTTGGTTAAGTTTATTCCTAAGTGTTCTGTTCCTTTTGACGGTAAATGGGTTTTTTTTGTAAATGGGTTTTCTTAATTTTCTTTAGGGATTGGTCATTGTTAGTATATAAAATGCAATTGAGGGCTTCCTGCCAAGATGGAGGCGTAGGTGGAAACACTGTGCCTCCTCACACAACCCAATTTAAAGACAACAAAGTTTTAGTAACAAAAACACAGCCAAAACACAGAAAATTGAACTGTACAGAAGTCCGACAACAACGAACCATTCAGCCAGACCGGTAAGAGGGGTGGAGTCAGTGGCTGGCAGAGCCAGTAGGGCAGGAAGAAGTGGCCAGACCAACCCAGGAGCGCAGGCAGCGGTTGGCAGATCCCAGGTGTGGGGTGGACACGGGCAAACCCAGTGAGGGCACAGGGTGGCTGGCTGACCCAGGTCACACTTTCACGCGCAAATAAACCAGGTGAAGGAGCGAGCAGTGACACAGACTGTGCAAACCAGGGCCCCAGCACCAGGAATTAAAGCCTAAAAGCACCAATTGGAAAAACTTTCAGGGTCAAGGTGCTGGGAGAAGCTCCCAGGCTCACAGAGAGTTTGTTGGAAAGACCCACAGGGTCCTGGAGGGTGCACAGGCCCACACGCTCAGGAGCCAGCACCCAGGGGGGAGGGCCTGGTTTGCTTGGGGGAAGCAGCAGAGGGGACTAAAATCTGAGAGAGAGTGGAACAAATGCCATTGCCCCTCTCTGACCCCACCCCCACAAACAGCATCACAACCAAGCGACTTGGGTTGCCCCACTCTGGTGAACATCTAAGGCTCTGCCCCTCATATGTAACAGGCACGAACAGACCAAAACATTATGGCTCAAGAAGAACAGCTCAAAGCCTTAGAGCCAATACTTCTAAGCGACCAAGAGATAGCCAACTTATCTGTGATCAGGATGCTCATAGAACTGGTTGATTTTAGTCACAAATTAGAGGAACAAATGAAGGCTAAACTAATTGAAATGAAGGGAAATGCACAGGAAAGCAATAGTGATGGGAAGGAAACTGGGACTCAAATTAAGGGAGTGGACCAGAAGGAAGAAAAAAAATGACCAAACAGAAAAGAATGAAGAAAGAAGAATTAAAAAAAATGAGAGGCTTAGGAACCTCCAGGACATCTTTAACCGTTCCAACATCTGAATTATAGGGGTACCAGAAGGGGAAGAGGAACAGCCACGAGTGGAAAACTTATTTGAACAAATAACAAAGGAGAACTTCCCCAATCTGGCAAAGGAAATAGACTTCCAGGAAATCCAGGAAGCTCAGAGAGTCCCAAAGAAGTTGGACCCAAGAAGGAACACACCAAGGCACATCATAATTACATTAGCCAAGATTAAAATGAAGGAGAGAATTCTAGAAGCAGCAAGAGATAAGGGGACAGTCACCTACAAAGGAGTTCCCATCAGACTGTCAGCTGATTTCTCAAAAGAGACTTTACAGGCAAGAAGGGGCTGGAAAGAAATACTCCAAGTCATGAAATCCAAAGACCTACACCCAAGATTGCTCTATCCAGCTAAGCTCTCATTTAGAATGGAAGGGCAGATAAAGTGCTTCTCAGATAGGTCAAGTTCAAGGAGTTCATCATCACCAGGCCCTTATTACATGAAATGTTAAAGGGACTTATCTAAGAAAGAGAAGATAAAAAATATGAACAGTGAAAGGACAGCAAACTCACAGTTTTTAACAACCACACGTAAAACAAAAGCAAACTAAGAGGACAGCTAGATCGGGAGCAGAACCATAGAAATGGAGATCACATGGAGGGTTAGCAACAGGGGAGTGGGAGGAGGAGAAGGGGGAGAAGGTACAAAAAATAAGTAGCATAGACGGTAGGTAGAAAATAGACAGTGGAAGGGCAAGAATAGTATGGGAAATACAGAATCTAAAGAACTTGTGACACATGGGCGTGAGCTGAAGGGGGGAATGGTGGAGGAGGGGTGTTCAGGGTGGAGGGGAGTGAAGGGGGCAATGGGACAACTGTAATGGCATAATCAATAAAATATATTAAAAAGAAAAAAATGCGGTGGATATTTGAGTGCTGATTTGATATCCTGCAACTTTGCTGAATTTGTTTACTAATTCTAACTTTCTTTGTGGACTCTTAGGGGTTTTTAACCTATAACATACCATCTGCAAACCAGGATGTTTTTACTTCTTTTCCAGTTTGTATTGTATGCCTCTTATTTATTTTTGTTATTCTAATTATTCTTGCTAGAATTTCCAGTACAATGTTAAATAGTAGTGCTGGGAGTAGACATCCTACCTTTTTTTTCCTGGTCTTAGAGGAAAAGCTTTGGGAGAAAATAGTATTTCCCCATTGAGTATATTAGCTGTAGGCTTTTCATATATGGCTTTTACCATGTTGGGAACATTTCCTTCTCTTCCTAGGTTATTGAGTGTTTTTATCATAAAAAGGGTGTTGAATTGTACTAATTGCTTTTTCTGAATCAGTTGAGATGATCGTATAGGTTTTCTTCATTTGTGTGTATGTGGTCTGTCCAGAAGATATCTAGCATGTAATATGAAAAATAGGACATTTACTGAAGAAAATACAAGATACAAGAAACATTGTATATAGGACAGTATGCCTCAGTCCCCTTCAAAGCAGGCCCCTTGGGACCTCACACAGTTCTCCCAGTCACCATCAGCTGCCCCGTCGTACTTTCCTGTATCTCACCGACAGCGTGGAATCTCTTCCCATTCAAAGGTGATTTTAGTTTTGGGAAAAGCCAGAATTCACAGGGTGCCAAATCTGAGCCGTAAGGGGGCCAAGTCACCTGTGTGATTGGATGTTTCACCAAAAAACTCTGCATGAGATGTAATGTGCGAGCAGGCACATTGTCATGATGCAGCTTCCAATCACCATTTGCCCATAGCAGTGGCCTTTTGGATCATTTGAATAGTTTCCATGGAGGAATGTTCAATCTTAATGCAAAATTTGATGCAGATTCATTGCTGTACTTGCTTAGATGTTTTGACTGTGACAGCTGCATGGTCATTCAACGTCTATCTCCTCCACTGACTAGTACAGTGGAGTCATCATTGTTCATACATGTGCATTCCAGTTCACTCTCCTTGGCTGCCAGGTTACATCAGTGTCACACAAACCATTCTCGTTTTGTTAACAATGGCTGGACTTTTTCCAGACAGACCTCATCATGTATCTGAATCCCAAGGGTAAATCCATTTTGGTCATGGCATATGATCATTTTAATGTACTGTTGAAATGATTTGACAGTATTTTGTTTAGGACATTTGCTTCAAAATTTATTGAGGATATTCGTCTGTAGTTGTATTTCCTTGTGTGCTTTTCTGGTAATGGTTTTAGGGTTCATAGAATACATATAGTAGTACTGCCTCTTCTTCCATTCTTCAGAAGAGTTTTAGAAGGGTTGGTGTCATTTCTTCTTTCACTGCTAGGTATAATTCTACAATGAAATCATGTGGTTCTGGCCTTTTTTGAGGGGGGAGGTTGTTGCTTCTTGCTTTTATCTTCTCCACTACTGTTGGATCTGTTCAGATATTTTATTTCTTCATGATTCAGTTTTGGTGGGCACTGTGTTTCCACGTATTTTTCTGTTTCTTCTATGTTGTCCCGTTTGTCTTGTCTGAATACAGTTGTTTGTTGTCTCTTATCCTTTTTATTTCGTGGCATCAGTTGTAATTTCTTCTCTTTGTTTTAGGTATTTGAGTCTCTTTTTTCTTAGTTTGCCCTAGGGTTTTTCAATTTTGTTGATTTTGCATGGTATTTTGAAATAATATTTCTATGTGAATATGGATTAAAACATGAAAGATAATTCAAATCAAATTCGCCCAGAATAAGGGAAAAAGATGGGGGGAGCAGAAAGAGAAGCGAGTAGGTGAAAGTATTATTCCAGAATGGTTTAGGACTTTCATATAAATTCATAAAAATGATACTTCCTGTAATTTTATCAAGTGTTATGACTGCTGAATTATTTATTAAGTACCTGGTATTTCTGGACATAAGTTCTCTATAGCCCCAGTGATAAGTAAATTGTGCTGCATCTTAGAGGAATGATGGGAAGAAGGGTAAAAAGTCAGAGAGTTACCTAAGCCAAGCATAGAATGTCTTTCTGTTTTTCTTCTTTTTTCCTCCAGTCTCTGCATCCCAGAGGGGAAGACCGTGTGATGAACTAGGGTGGTTAGGATTTGAAGTTTTCAAACCAGTTGGTAGAAACTCAGTATTGCTGTTCAGCATAAGAACCAAGGCATTCTAAATGATTCATAGTATTAAATCTGTTTCTCAGAGTACACTTAATATAATTGCAAAGCAAGTAGAAGTCTCCCAATCATCTCTCTGTCTCCCATTTTCTCTTTCTGATTTTTGGTTACACCCACCCTCTTAGAAAGACACCCATCTTCTACCTTCCCTTCAGTAGGCTTCATTGCCTTAAGGCTTACCTCAGTCAGGTATAATCTTAATTAAATCAGTTGATGCTGATGTGTGAACTGCCGTTTGATCATTTGATTGAGCCTTCTCTGTGGTATTTGTATGTGTAAAGAGGTGCTTATAAACCAAAAGTGTCTAAATGTGTGGTTGTTGAGCAGAAGCCTGACTTGGTCCATGTCCTCAGAGCAATGGGAAATCTTTGAAGGGGTTCAGAGTCAGGAAGTGACTTGATCTGTTTTTCCCCCTGAAGACATTCTGTTTTAAAAAGACAGCTCTGAAGCGTGGTAAAAGTGGAATCAGGGAGACCAGTTAGATAGCTGCTGCAAAAGCTGGTGAGAGTTTATATTAGCATGAGAGTAGTAGAGATAATTATAAAAATAATACTTAACATTTATATATTACATCAATATGCCAAGCACTCACTTTTACATTATATTAACTGATTTCCTCCTTAATTCACAATAGTCCTAGGAGGTAGGGTGTGCCTTTTTTGGTATTTTGGTATTATTCTCCCCTCTTTATAACTGACGATAGTGAGGCACAGAGATGTTAAGAAACTTATATGCAACTAGCGGACATCAGGATTTAGTGATATGTTGGATGTAGGGAGTGAGATGTGATGGGACTGGAGAACATTTTGGTAAGTGAAGTAAGCCAGGCAGTAAAAGACAAATACCATATGATCTCACCTATAAGAAGCATCTAATGAGGAAAATGAACAAATGAGCAAAATAGAGCCAGGGACATGGAAATAAAGTACGCACTGACAGTGACCAGAGGGGAAGTGGGGAGATGGGGGGGGGAGGGGTCTAGTCAAGGAACATGAATAACAGACACATGGACAACAGGGTGGGGACTGATTGAGGGGGCAGGAGGGATCAACAGAGGGAAAATTGGGCCAACTGTAGTTGAACAACAATAAGAAAAGAATAAAGATAGCCTTCTTGGTTCTGGCATGAGCAACTTGATGTATTTAATAATGCAATTAAACAGAATACTAGTGCTATTAAATAAGGAGAGGAACAGGTTTAGGGACAGGTGGGAGTGAAGGGAAACTAGGAATTCAGTCTTGGCCATGTTAATACTGAGATACTATTAGACATCCAGATGGAATTGTCAAGCCTGGAGGAGAGAGATGTTTAGGTGGAAATAGAAATTTGGATTTCGTCAGCATGTAGATAGCACATGAAGCCATGAGACTGGATGGAATCACATAGAACACAGAGAAGACAATCTAGAAAGAAAACTTGTAGAATCCAGATGCAGATTATTTGTCAGGGAAAGAGTATGGGTTTTGGCATTAGACATATAGGAAGAGTTTAGGTTTACTGATCATGGCCTTTGTTGTATCCAGTCTGCTGATAAGCCCGTGGAAGGAAATCTTTATCTGTGATATCATTCTTTTAATTTCTAACTTCTCCATTTGCTATTATTTTTTATAGTTTCCATCTCTCTGCCCAAATTCCTCATCTGCACGTGAATGTTGTCTATCTTTCATTTTTTAAGTTGAATTTTGGACACTGTACAGAAAAGAATGCTAGAGACCTAGGTAAACAGTGTTTATATTCTGAAGTGGTCAGGCCTCTTTTGTCAGTCCATTAGTGTCGGGAGTTACATCAGTCTTGTCTGGAGTTGAGCTGACTTTGGTTTTCTTGTAACAATTGATATTTCAGTGCACCACTGGACTTCAGGTTGTTGGAGTGCTGGGTTGCGGTTGTGTTGTCCTTTGTGTGGGGCCTGGTGTGCAAAAGGGTTTTTCTCAGTGTTCCTTTTCCACCCTCTGCAGGTCCTACATCCCTGAGATGCTGTGGATGCCTCCCTCTCATTCCTTTCCCCTCCTTCAGTTGCAGATTGCTCTTTCTTGTTATTCATTGATTGTAGGGCTCCTGTTTGGAACAGAATGGTTTCTTGGGTCTCATGCTCTAATCTCAATATTAAGCAGGATTTACATACCTTTACCTCAGGGTGAACTTCCTGATTACTCCCACTCCACTTCCCCTGACGGCTGAACTTTGCCTTTTATCAGTGCTAAGTCCTTGGTAAGAGTGAGTTTTTGCCCCATTCCCAGGAGCAGATGGCTTTTTCTTCTACCTCCTGTAGCAGTAGTGACATTTCCCTGATATTGTGTCAGGGAGAATTTCTTGCCTTTCTCCTAGACAGATGGCTTTTGTCTCAAATGAGGAAAGGGTCCATGATTCTGGCATACAGCCCATCATGGCCTGTATGCCCATACTGGTGAGGAAGGGTCTTTTAAGCCTCCCACCCTCCTGGTTTCTCATGAGCACCCAGTGGATGCCTGTAGAGAACTGATGAGTGGTTATGGGCTCTTCATTTCTATCAGGTTTACATAGATTCTGATGTCATGTTAGCTCCTACCAAGCCATTTATTTGTTCATTCATTCGTTCATTTATTTAAATTACTTTATTGTTGTTCTGTTACAGCTGTCTGCATTTTCTCCCCCCTGCTCCCCCACAACCCAGCCACACCCACCTCCTTCCCTTGCTCCCACTGTCCCCCTTTGTTTTGTCCATGTGACCTTTGTAGTAGTTCCTGAAAACTCTTCTCCCTAATGTCCCGTCCCCCCTCTGCCTGTTGTTAGATTGTTCTTAATTTCAATGACTCTGGTTATATTTTGCTTGCTTTTTCCTTTTGTTGATTAGCTTCTAGTTAAAGGTGAGATCATAGGGTTTTTGTCCCTCACCGCCTGGCTACAAGCCTTTTAGATTTGGTTAGAAACCTAGTTTTCTTCTTATGAACATTTATGGAAGCCATCTCTTCACCCTGTGCTTTTGTCTATTGTGAAACAGTTGTCTCCTTAGGGGAGCTTTTCAGTGTCTGGAATTCAGTTCACTTGGTTGCCTTGCAACCTCAGCTCTCTGATGAACTAAAAAGAAATACGATTTTGTAGATTTTCTAATATTTATGTTGAGGAACAGTGCTATTCTCTTCTGGCTTTCAACTTGCTAAATGGAAACAGAACTCTAGAGTTGATTATCTAACTGGACTGTGTTGTTCCCTTTCTTTAAATGTCCTTTCCCAGTTCACCTTGGCCTTCAGGGTGAACCCTAAAGCCCTAAGCCTGGCCTGCGATGACCTTTGTGATCCAGCCCATATCCATTTCATCAGGACTCAATTTGCACTTCAGATGCAGGGACCTTGGTAGTTAATATATAAGCAAATCCTAAATGTTGTTTTAGAAATTCTTTGTTTGTGGTCTTAATTTTTCCTTGCCTGAGAATCACCTTCCATCCTTTAATGAGTATTTCCTTCTTGTAACATGATTTAGAAATTTACCCTTTTTTCTTTTGTGTATTTAAGCACCAATTATGGTTTTATGAAAGCAACGTAAGTTTGTGTGACTGAGGAAGGAAAGACCCAACAAAATAAAATGCTATTCACAAGTTAGTTCAATTATTGACGCTGTCGCTCTTGGCAACCAATGAAGATTGGTAAAGAAAATAAAATTGTTCCCGAATAGGCCTTAAAATCTTCCTCTTTATCTCCCAAATTATGTAGCAAATAGGCAGGTGTGTCATTTATTAGTTCAGCATTTCACAATGAGTGTGTCTAGCTTGGTGTGCCAAATATTAACTATTTAGCTCATAAAGTTGATTGTCTCCTGCCACCAGCAGCTTCTTCCTGTTATCTGAGGGTGCTATACAGAAGTGCTTTCTGAATATGCCACGGTGTGGAAAACGTGGGGAAGTGCTGGACTGGATAATTTCCTACATTTTCTCCCCCCAAAACGTTGGGAGGAAACTAGTTACAAGGTATTGGTAATAATTATAATTAATACCTATCAGATGGTGTCCGTGTGCCAGGACTTGGCAGAACACTACCTTTGCCCTCATTTCATGCTCAAACCAGTCCTGTTCGGTAGTTAACAATCATCTAGGGCACTTACCCAAGGTCCTATAGGTAAGTGGCAAAGCTGGGACATAAAATCAGGTTAAAAAGTCTTACCTTTTAACCATTATAATATTTTAAAATTATATTGTATGGATTATGCTATTACAGTTGTCCTGATTTTTCCCCCTTCCCCCCCTCTACCCAGTGACCCCCTACTCCCTCAGGCAATCCCCCCACCATTGTTCATGTCTCTGGATCATTTGTATAAGTTCTTTGACTTCTCCATTTCCTTCCTATACTGTACTTTACATCCCCCACAGCTCTTCTGTAACTACCTATTTGTACTTTAATTTACTCTTAACTCCCCTCACCTCTTCACCCATTCCCCCACACCCTCCCATCTGACAGCCACCAAAACCTTCTCTGTATCCATAATTCTGTCTCTGTTTTTGGTTGCTCAGTTTGTTTTTTAGATTGAATTGTCGGTAGATACATATTTATTGCCATGTTATTGTTCATAGTTTTGATCTCTTTCTTAAGTAAGTCTTGTTAACATTTCACATGATAATATTTTGGTGATGATGAACTCCTTTAGTTTTTTGTTGTCTGGACAGCTCTTTGTCTGCCCTTCCATTCTAATTGATATCTTCGCTGGGTAGAGCAGTCTTGGCTTTAGGTCCCTGCTTCTTGCAAATCCCTTGTAGCCTGCAATGTTTCTTTTGAGAAATCAGCTGATAGCCTTATAGGAACTTCATTGTAGGGAACTCTCTGCTTTTGTCTTGCTGCTGTTAAGATTCTCTTTTTATCTTTAGCCTTTAGCATTTTAATTATGACGTGTCATGGAATAGGTTTGCCACTTTGCATCCATCTTGTTTTGGACTCTCTGCTTCCTGGACTTTCATGTCTATTTCCTTCACTAAATTAGGGATTTTTTTTGTTCACTATATTTTCAAATAGATTTCTAATTTCTTGCTCTTTCTATTCTCCTCCTGGTACCCCTATGATGTGGAAGTTGGACCTCTTGAAGTTGTCCCAGAGGCTTCTTATACTGTCTCCATTTTCTTGTTGTTCTGATTGGTTAGTTTTTGCTCCCTTGTGTTCCAAATCATTGATTGGATTGTTGGCTTTATCCGCTCTACTTTTGTTTTCCCTGTAAATTGTTCTTTATTTCAATTAGTGTATCTTTGACTTGTGAGTGGATATTTCTTACTCTGTTGAGGTCCTCACTGAGATCCTTGAGCATCCTTATAACTTGTGTTTTGAACTCTGCATCTGATAGATTGCTTATCTCCATTTCATTTAGCTCTTTTCTGGAATTTTGACCTGTTCATCCGGGCCATGTTTCTTTGTGTCCTCATTTGGCAGCCTCCCTCTGTTTGTTTCCATGTATTAGGTAGAGCTGCTTTGACTCCATGTCTTGGTAGTATGGCCTAATGTAATAGGCATCCTGTAGGGTCCAGCGGCATAGCTTACTGTATCACCCAAGCTGGGTACTTGAGGTATGAGTGAGTACACCATCCTCTTGTAGTTTAGCCTTGGTTGCTGATGGCAGGTCAATGGGAGGGATTTAACCGGGCCAGCTGGCTACAAGGACTGGCTGTGACCACTTAGCCCCAACTTCCACCTTCTGTGGAGGATCAGCGGTGCAGGGTCAGGGTGGTGGTGCTCCAACATGGTCTGTAGCTGTTCCCTGGGTCTGCAGGCTCTGGGGTTTCACTGGTGGTGCAGGCCAAGCTCAGCCCCCACCTGTGTTCTGCCTGGGGCCACCCTTCCTGGGGTATAAAACAATCTGAGATGGCTGCTTCTTGTGCTGGGCTTGGAAGTTCCCAGGTGAAGCCAGGCTGTGAAACTAGGCTGGCTGCTGCTAGTGCCAGACCTGGGGCTCACGGAGGCCTGCTGTTGCTTGTTTGACAGGGTTTAGGAAGTTGTGAAGCATGAGCCAAATCCAGCTCATTCAGAAAAATAGCTTGGGTAGGCTGTGAGTTGGGTGGGGCGGAGTCTCGGGATCTCCAAGGTGGGTCAGTGAGTGGTAGCCAGATTGATGGAGCCTCGGGTACGGTACCAGCTTGCCAGCTCTGTGGGGCAAGGGTTTAGAAAAGGTGCAATGGCCTTTGCTTGCCTTGATACCAGACCTGTATACCATTAGTGCCTTTCGAGCTACTACCTGGTGCTGGAGCTCAGAGGGAGTGAGTCTGGGTAGGTGAGTCCATGTGTTAGTTCTTGAAGGGGAACTGCTTAGGTAGCAGTTTCTTTCACAGACTCAATCCTTGCTGATTTTTGCAGCCAGAAGTTTTGGAGACTTGTCTTCCTGGGACTGGAACACTGGTCTGTCGGTCCTCGTGTGGGGCTGGGACTCCTCATTCCCAATATATCCCTCCTGAAGTTTCATCCATGACATGTAGATGAGGGACCAGTCTGTTCTGCATCTGAGCCCCTCCCACCAGTCTGTATGGATGTGGTTTCTTTACTTCTGTAGTTGTCAGACCCATTCGACTCAATTTCTGATGGTTCTGGGTGATGGTTGTTAAATATTTGAGTTGTAATTTTGATGTAGTTGTGCAAAGAGACAAGCCATGTTTGCCTCTGCTGCCATCTTTACTGGAAGTCTCAACCATTTTGATTTACTCCTACATTATTAAATTATCTGTAGTAGAAAGGGTTCATGATCTCTTCTCTCATTTTTTTTTTCTACTCAGGGTTTTGGTACTTGCATGGAGGAAATTGTTTCTCATTGCTGTATTGACTGTTCCGATAGCAGGTGAATTGGTGGAAAATGACCTATTTGAATTTTTCAAATGTTATGAGAAAAATAGGTGCCTGTAATTAACAGTTTTCTGAGCACTGAAGAAGGAATTGGCACCCAACAAAAATAGCTGTTAACACATTGACAAGAAAACACATTAAAATATGTGTGAATGCAGAGGTGGAGTGTTACTGCCCGGTATTTATGAGGTGCTCAAGTTGAGACATGTAGATTTTTTCAACTCATTCATGAAGTGATAATGATCACTGTCTTAAGAAACATCAGTGCCAGCAACATCAGAGAGCACATGGGTCCCTGGGTGCAGAAGTGTCATTCATTAGATATTACAGTTTAGAACTAAGGTAACCCGAAAGTATCGCAAGTCCTCATAACCTTTCTTGCATTCATAAAGGGGTTGATGGATGTTGTGTAATATGCCTTCATCAGCTTTCATGCAGCGTAAAATGCTGAGATACTTTCTGAGCCTCAGGACAGGAGAGGTCTCTTGCTACTCTTTTGGCTTGCATACAATGAATGCTTTGTTTGGAATTAAGAATATTTATATTTATATTTTTTGCCATTCTAGGTCGGTGATGTAGTAGAAGTACGGGCAGATGAGACCTTTCCCTGTGACCTTATCCTTCTATCTTCCTGCACTAGTGATGGAACCTGTTATGTTACTACAGCCAGTCTTGATGGGGAATCCAATTGCAAGGTAATGCCAACCGCACCTTAACATTTTAAACTCGGGATAGTTCATCAGGAAATACTCCTTTTCTTGCATTCTTAAACCCTCTTGGTAGCTTCGCTCTAAGTGCTTCCAAGATATGAGTGAATGCTATAGAAATTGCAGGAGAGTCCAAAGGGCTGTGCTTCTCCTGTGGCTCAGTCTTATTTCATACCTGCGACATCTGTAAAAAAAAAAAAAAAAGAAAGAAAGAAAATACTCCTTTTCACTGCCTCCTAATCATTTAGCTTATTTTATTTGTGTGAGTTTTGTATTTGAGGACAGCTCTTACATAATTATCTTTGAGCTTCTAAGCAAATTCCTAACTTTGGGGAAAAGGATAGCAGGGTGAGGAAACTGCATGTCCCAAATAAAAGTCACCAGATTTTTAATAGCATTGCCTGCATTTCATAGTGACGTAACCCACTCAGTATTTTATGTAGGCTTTTAAAAACGAGAGTAATCATAAGCTGAAACTATATAACTATAAAAATGATTTCCGCTATTCTCACCTTACAGTGTGATCTGTTTTTATTTTAAAAGTGATGAATATTTTTCTTTAAAAATGCTTGTTCCTGGCATATAGAAAACCAATCTGGAGTAATTTGATTGCTTTTTAAATAGTACCTTAGGGCATAGTTTGTCTAATGTTTGCTTTATTGCAACTAGGAAGAATTATAAATCTGTTAAAGTAAATTTGCTCAAACTGGAAAAATCAGTTACTTTCCTGGTACTTTCTGACACAGTCAGTTCTTGGTCATTGTCCAGAGTTCCATGGGGTATGAATGTGTGTCCTCTACATGCTTCCTTTAAGAAATGATACTAATGTGCTCACCTCTGTGTGTATACGTGTGAGTTCTCCTTTGTTTATTCCATCTTGAGTTGAGAACCAGGACTCAGTCTAAGAAAAAGGACCTGAAATGCCGTAGATGACTACATTCTACACTTTAAGAGTATGATGATAAGCTAGTCCCATTTAAACTGTTCAAAAACAAAGCTGTATTCGAGGGAATGTCGACATTACAATCAAGAAATCTACCTAAAGATTTCCTAAAAGGGGAAAATGTTAAGTTGATCCAAAAGTCAAATCAGCCAAAAGTACATAGGTTTTCAAAGTCAGGAGAGAGTTTTAAATATAGCTCTGGCAGTTAATATTCCCCAAAGACTAGGTAACAGCTTTCCCTTCTGCGGAAGTGGTACAGTCTTTGAGTCTGTGCCAGCCTTTCTTTGATGATTTATAAATGGGTTCACTGGAGCTTGCCTTGGGTTCTGCGTGAATCAAGTACATGATGCACACTAGTAGAATATTCTGTCAGAATAAAGCAAGACACATCATCTTCCTGCTCCTTATATGAAATGTAGCCACTTTGAGCATTTTCAAGATCATTAATTAAGCTGTTGGTATAATGGAACTATATTACTGATATTTTTCTTTCTGTTGGCAAGATATGAGCAGTCTTATGACCAAAAGGGGTTCAATTCATATGTGGATATTTACATCACCATACACTAGAGTGAGCAAAATAATAGGTCTCGGTAAAAATAAATGTGTTAAATTTTTATGGGGGTTTCAGTTAACCACATACATGCTGCAGATGGAATTCTCTCTGCTATCAGTATCAAGAACAGCGTTTCGCTTTTTCATTATCTTTGGAATCCCCTTGCAGCAGGTTCGTCTTTCTGATTATTTGTAATATATTTCGAGACTTTGGAAATGTGCATCAGTACTTGTATCACTCTGCCAGGGCCTCTTACTAAAACCTACTGTGTTTCTGGAATCAGGTGGGTGCATGACTATGAAAAGAAATACTTTCTTGGTTTTGCTTTTTCTTCTGCTTTCATCTAGACACATTATGCAGTGCGTGATACCGTTGGACTGTGGACAGCTGAATCCATTGATACCCTCCGAGCAGCCATTGAATGCGAACAGCCTCAACCTGACCTCTACAAGTAAACACCACCTGGTTTCATTTTACTGCTGTCTGTTGGCTCTGCCTATCTTTGCCACCAGTATTGCAAAGAAACACCCACCACTTACCAGCCTCCTCTCATTTGTGTTTTTATGAGCTTATTCCTTCCTTCTGGCAGAGAAATGAATCAGATCAGCCTTGTTCACTCTCAGCCCAAGATAAATCATTATGGGCTCAAGCATCTTACTTTTGATGTTCCTTTTATTTTTGTTATGTGTAAACGTGGCCATCCATCAAATCCTAAAATGATATTATCCCATAAGACTGACCTACCAAACTCATGCATTAACCAGAGGTAACTAAAACAAATAAATCACTTTGTGTGTCTTCTGGCATCAAAGATAGAAGAGGGTGTGGAGCCATGGAATTAGTAGGCACTCTGTCCTTTTATGTGATGACGATGATGATGATGATGATGATGAAGAACTGCATGTTTTAAGTAAGCTTTTTTTGGTCCACAGTAAACAGTTAAGTGAAGGGAGTAGTATCATGGTGTGATGGCCTCTGTTTTACTATACTTAGGCTTTCTGGAGTAGATGTGGTGATGAACAGTAACTGGGTTGTCAGGAATTTGGAATTTGATTTTTAAGCTGGCCAGTTTGGTTGATTAGAGCATGGTATCAACTCAGGTAGAGTAACAGTTTTTCCCCGGGTGTGCCAGCTACTTTCATTGTCTTACACCGCTGCAGGCGGCATCCATTACCTATTCCAGCCGTCTCGTTAATGAATGCTAATGGTCATAATGGGTCAGAGGGTTGGATGTAGCTTATGCATGCTCAGTCGTGGAGAAACAAAATACCAGTAGTGGTCCTATTACAAGAACAGTGCCCTCCCTTCTACCCTGCCTTCCTTCTTCCCTCTTTCCCTTCTTCCGTGTCCACCTTGCTATTAGGAACTAGGACCACAAAGCAAAACATCTGTTCCCTGCCTACAAGGAGCTCACAGTTTGCAAAGGAGATAAAACAGTAAAGCTAGACTTACAGTACAGTGAGGTAAGAGAGGTGAATTCAAAGGTCCATGGAAATCACAGAAAAGGGAGTGACTGAATTAGAGACAAATATACATCCTTGCATAATTCCAGGGCAACTCCTAAACTTCCTAGTTACCTTAAATATGAAAGAATTTTTTTAGGTCAGGGAAGGTTAGTCCTAATTCTCTAGACTAGATTGAGTGCCCTTACTGTGTGACTGCAGAGTGCCTTGTACTTTCACTACCCTGGTGGTGTAATCACTTACTTTGAAATTGCCTGTTTGCCTGTCTTAGGGTAAGTAATGTCTTTCTTACTCATCGGTGTATCTGTAGCACCTAGCACAGTACCTGCACAATTAATATATGATGAATGAACTAGCAAAGCTTTGTATTTTGGAATACAGTAGTAATTTTCATTTTCCTGAAAAAAGAAAATGCAGATTATAAACTATAACACTCTTGTTAAGGAGGGGGTCAGGCCTTTTTATCCCATTCTTTCAGAAATGCAGATTACCATATGTCTAGCCATATTAAGTGATTGGGTCAAGCTCAGTAATGACATCAGCTGCAAGACAGTTGGAATTTTCCAAGATAATAAGGATTCCCTGTCTAAAACTAATACCGTGGTTCTCAAAGGCTTGTCCAGGCCAGCAGCATCAGCATCGCTTAGGAACTGGTTGGGAATGCAAATTATCACCCGAATCATACTCTTGGGTAGGGGCCTGATAAATCTGCACTTTAATAAGCCCCTCAGTGATTCTTTTGCTCAAGCCAAAGAACTACTGAAGTAAATGATGGGTTTGAGAGTTGTGTTAGCACCAGAAAACTTTCTTCACGTGGATCTGAAACAGAAGCCAATTATTTATATAAAGTATAAATGAGAGGGGTGTTGTGTGCATATACCATGCCAAAGAAATCTTCAGAACCAAGTTAGAATATTTGTTTGCGTTCTTATAATATTATTTTAAGAAGTGGGTTAAAATGTAAAACACCTTGCCGTTATTTCATAACCTTTTTTCAGAAATATAATGGACATGCATAGTTCCGAGCCTTATCTCTTTTGCATTCTTTATATTTTGATCCATTTTCATATTTGTGATACATAGATTTTACCTGGATATAGAAAACTCATTTGCTGTTGTCTTCTATTTGCAGATTTGTTGGGCGCATCAGTATCTATAGTAATAGCGTTGAGGCTGTTGCGAGGTTAGTTTCCTATTCCTTCATCTGTCTGGGGGTGGGGGATGTTTCGCTTTTAAGTCCATTCAAATGGCCAAATACATTTTTTAGAAAGAGAGATGTGAAGATGAATAAATCTGGAGTAACTAGCCAGTATCCCACTAGAGGGTCTTAAATAACGAACCCTTTCATTGGTAGGGGCTTTTCTGTGTAGAGTGTGTGTCCTGGCTGGGAGAGGGTGGTATTAGAAGTGATGCCGAAGGTTCCCAGAATTGCAGAGCTCCAGACACTTTGATGTTCCCAGATCTGTTCTAGGCACCATTTTGTCCTTGGTTGTTCAGTGGTTTAAGGGAAAGTCATTGCGGGTATGGACAGTGGATAAAATGCTGGGAGAATTACCTAGACTTAAGTAAAATAAAAGGCTAATCATTTGTAACAAAGGAATTCATATAAAAGGGGGTGTTTTCCCCCCTCTTCTATCATCCAGTGCCTCAACTTTTCCACTTGGCCTTTATACCATACTCAAAGGGTATGGTATAAAGCCTTTTCCACTTTTCCCGCCTTTATACCATACGCCCGGTTGCCCAATGATCCCCCCAAAGGCGGGTTTACTCTCCTCTCTATAAATATGTCAGCGCGTCTCTTCCACCTCGACATTTGCCTCCCCAGTCTTTTATCTGTCACCTCTTTCTGTGTCTTGCTGTCTGCTACTTTGTCCTGTTCTGGTCTTGTTGTCTATGGCTCGTAACCCTTCTATCTCTCTGTGCATCTCTTTACCTCTGTGTGTTATTGGCTACTCCCGTATAGCGCTTTTACCTGTGCTGTACCCTCAAGTAACTTCAGAGGGAAGGATCTTTCGGCTGGTCCTGGGGAGTAAGCATGTGATACAAGTAGACAGATACATTCTGAACCTAGGACACAGATGTATGGGAAAATTATGTCCCCAAAGTTGATGGTGCTATTTATTGGGTTGTTCATTTTTCTATTTAGCTGTGTTCGTTTTTTGTTTAGGTCTCTGGGACCTGAAAATCTCTTGTTGAAAGGAGCTACACTGAAAAATACCAAGAAGATATATGGTGAACAATTTTTAAGATATACTTATCAGAAACACACTTTATAAAGCCTGCGCCTGAAGAGTACATGTTAAAAATTGAACATAGATACTTGCCATTGAATCTTAGCTTATTTTTTGGTATCAGGAATTTATAAGATAGTAAACCACCTTGAAGGATGCCATGTTAGGTAGAATTAAAATTATACTGTAAATGATATATCAACTGTTGAATACAAGAGGGTTTAAAATTCCTACTTTTATAAGATGGAAAAAAATGCATAGATCCAGGGAGGTGGGGAGTTGGTTGTAACTTAGTTTTCATTTTATTCTCTTATTTCTTAGGAGTTGCTGTTTACACAGGGATGGAAACCAAAATGGCTTTGAACTACCAAGGGAAATCTCAGAAACGCTCTGCTGTTGAAAAGTTAGTGTGCACCACAATTTCTTTAGTTGTTATTGAACCAGGGTAGTTACTTCTCAGGAATTCCAATAAGAACCATAAGGAAAAAACAGTATCAATTATAATAGCAGCTACCTACCAGTTTGAGCACTTTTAATGTTACAGAAACTGTGCACAATGATTTGTATTTCTGATTTTGTTTAATACTCTAAGCAGCTCTATGAAGTAATTCCTGTTAGCCCATTCACGTCACAGGTGAAGAAATCATCTCAGAGATAAGTGAGTTACCTAAGCTCACATAGATACAAAAAGGCAGAGCTTAGTTGATACATAAATATATTCTATTTGCTTCTGGATAATGCTGTTATGTTAGTTGTTATATTTAACAACCTATGGTTGTTATATTTAAGGAGTTTCTACAATGTAGATGATAGTCTCCAGGCAAGTGTTGAAGTGGAACCCGGCCCGGACCTGACTATTGTTGGCATGGATACCCAGCACATCAGTGACACCCTCCCCATAGCTCTACTTGCAAACTAAAAGAATCTGTAGTAAGCTTGAGGATTTCACATTTGCTCTCCCAGCCTGTACTTTAGGATTCAGGGAAACAGACAACCTCCTCCTCCTATTAGGGTTGAGTAGGTAATGGTGTGTGCACATGTGTGTGTCCTATCATTTTATAGGATCCTTACTCAAGGTGTGTGAATCTAGTCAGCCATTGCACTTTGGGGAGCACTGGTCACCAACATACAGGTCAGGCACGGCTTCTCCATTTTACCACCTCAGACTAACACCCCAGCACGGATAACCAAGGTTCATACATACATAGAGGCTTGTGCTGTGGTCACACACCATAGATAGGAAAAGCTTTAGAAAACTGAATAGTTTAATTTATACCCCGTTGATATCTTATGTAACTAGATGGTTTTTAAACTCATAATATCTTATTTTCCAGGTCCATTAATGCCTTCTTGATTGTGTATTTATTTATCTTACTGACCAAAGCTGCAGTATGCACTACTCTCAAGTATGTTTGGCAAAGTACGCCATATAATGATGAACCTTGGTATAACCAAAAGACCCAGAAAGAGCGGGATACTTTTAAGGTAATTTGTTTTATGCTGAAAGTTTTAACTATAGCACTTTCTTAACATGCCACCCTTTATTGAAATGCTGCTCAGATAATGATGCCTTTGAGTTTTAAATAATTGGGGCAAGAAGCTGGCATGTTAATATATAATATGAGCTTGTGGTTTATTATGCAAGGACCATAATGAATGCCAGCATATAAACTTTGCTCCTACATTCTTATCTTGGGGTAGGAGGAGGGGGGGTAGGAGGAGACAACTTAAGGAAGTAAAAAAGTATGGAGTCAAAATGTACGTTTATGGAAGAATAATGACAAAATTGAGGATGTTCTCACATACTGTAATAATCATCTTGGCCAATGATCTAGTTAGTGTCTTTGGGAAGTTTTGTCTTTATAGCACAAACAGTGCTTTCAGCATTGAAATAAAAGATAGAAAGTAAAAAAAAATAGAAAGTTAACTAGTTTTTTATAGTACTCTTGTTTAGTGGAACTGTGCATCTAATTAGTGTGAACTATTTGTTTGTTTTAGGTTTTGAAAATGTTCACCGACTTCCTCTCATTTATGGTTCTGTTCAACTTTATCATTCCTGTCTCCATGTATGTCACAGTAGAAATGCAGAAATTCTTGGGCTCCTTCTTTATTTCATGGGATAAAGACTTTTATGATGAAGAAATTAATGAAGGAGCCCTGGTTAACACTTCAGACCTTAATGAAGAACTTGGTCAGGTTAGAACTTATTTTTACTTAAAATAAATTGACATAGTTAAAGTATCTTTTTCTTGTAGTTTGGATTACCAATATATGTAACCATTTCACATTTGGGAATGTGATTCAGAGAGAAAAATTTATACAGACATGGAATGAAAGCGCACAATGTTTCATAACTATAACATCAGTCATTTTGCTGGCATTTTTGGTGAAGATTTTGATTTATATGTTGAATTTGAATGTTAAAGAAATTCTCTGTAAAACTCCTCTGGTGATGCTGTCAGGTTATGGGTTATTGCTTTTGGAACAGGAAACATGTAGTCTTCAGCACCAACTCTGACCATTTGTGGATAGAATATGGGGTAGTAAGTAAAATAAAGCAATTTTATAAATGCATTTTTGTTCTATGAATTAGATTGACCAGCGTTGTCCTATTGACATTTTCTTAGTACATTTCTGGTCAGATGGAATATGGACCTAGAAGCGGTTGTTTATTCTAGTTCAAACATTTAAATGAAGGAAAAATGTGAGGGCATGCACTCCTCAAAATGCTTTTTGCTTCCCATACCAATGTAACCCAGGCTGTGACCTTGTTTCTGACCCGGGTGGATTCGTTTTCCCACGCAATGCAATCTAGCTGTAATTCTTCAGGTGACAATTTCCTAGGTGCTTTTCTTATCAGTACTGAGGGAGTTTTTCCCCTTTGTCTCAATTTACTGTGTCACGCAGTGATCCTCACCAGCTCAGGGAAGTTTTTGGCTGCATTTGGTTCTCATGATATTTAGAATGTCAGGGATGTGGAAATGTCATTCCTGTGACTGTGAGATGCAAATTCAGTTAATGGAACTGTGTGGCTGGAACAGGGCCTCACACTTGTTTTAAATGGTGCCAATTTGCATCTACATTTCAAAACTCTCTTCCTGAATTTAGTCCCCCTCCACCCCCGCTCTCTATTTCTGTTCTTTACACAGCCTTTATATAAACCAAAGTACCCTCTTGACAGCTCCAGTCACAAGAGGGAAAAAACTCTCCAAATATAATTTGGTTGAAACCTGACTTCGGGACTCCAAGATTCTGAACCATGGAGTCTGCCATCCACAGTGATACTAAGTCACTAAAGATACAACAAGAAATGAAGGAATGGATGCTTTCCCTTTAGATACAGTTCCCAGAAGATGCTTTTATAAGTGATTTCAGTGGCAACAGCTGACTTTAGCCTTTTTAAAACCGGAAATTTTCATCAGGGACAGAGGTATATGAGCAAAACTACTCTAGTTCCTATAAAAGGCATTAATTAGCAGCATTTTTGCATGAAAAACAAAAATTAAATTACAAACCACCTCTGGGGAACTTTTTCCTTGATGGCTGAAATTTTTTTTTAAAGATTTTATTTGTTTTTAGAGAAAGGGAAAGGGAGGGAGAGAAAGATCAATGTGAAAGAGAAACATTGATCAGTTGCCTCTCGCACGCGCCCTGACTGGGGACTGAACCCACAAACCAGGCAAGTGCCCTGGCTGCTAATTGAACCGGGAACCATTTGCAGGATGATGCCCAGTGAACTGAGTCACACTGGTTCATGCCTGACAGCTGATTCAGTTGAGCAAATTCATTGCTTGGCTGTGTGGATTAACCTATCCAAAGATGAACATGGCTAGTGAGGCTCAGGCTACTGCAGATAAAACAGCCATCATTCCACATGCGGTACCTAATGCCCACCAGAAACAAGCAGGATATCCAGGCCAGGTTCCACTAGATAAGACTCTTTCCTGTTCCTTTCAGATCTCTGCCTCAGCAGAGTCCATGTTACCTATGGGAATGTAATCCCTATCATTTAGACTATATTCACACTGCAGAAAGTAAAGTGGAGCTTTGGGTGATGATCTGGTAAATTTGATCAGTGAAGAGAAACTACCGTCCTCATTTCATCCACCACTTCTTTCTCCAAACAAAACCTGCTTTCTGGGTGTGATTGTCATTTACTTTATATAACCAGACCACCACCTCAATTTATGCAGTGGGGAAAAAAAACCCCAACTTGCCATCATTATCAGCTTACACGTGTAGAAACTCCCTGAATGAAAATGGCAAAGAAGTCTTGAAATAGTTTCTCAGCTCATTTAGCTTTCAGTGGAACATGACACACAAAATGCAATATAATCAGTTTCCTCTTTGATGAGTCATAATTTAAGATACATAGGGCTTTGTATGTTGCTAAAAGCAATGTCAGTTAGTTTTCATCAACACCGTTGCGAACACTTGGCATAAGATCTGTAAAAATGGACCCACGTTACTATTTTTAAAAGTAGGGAGATATGTTTAGGACAGGGTGTTACTTGAGAAACAAAAAGAAGTAGACTGCTCACCCAGTTCAGTTGGGAAAGGATGGGGCCCCTTACGGTCAGACATCGGTCTTTTCGACAACAAATGGTTTTAACCTGTCTTGCAAAGCATGCCGTGGAGATGGCCTCCTTTGTCATATCCCCTCCCAGTCTTGCCGCTGTGCTTAATGGTGCGGCTGAGGGTGTGCTCTGATGCCAGCCATTCAACCCAGTGATATGTATTGAACTCTTGTGTATGTAGGATATGCTCTTGGTATTGGTGGTTCTTTTTCTTTTTATTTTTTTAAGATTTTATTTATCTTGGGAGGGGAAGGAGAGAGGGAGAGAAATATCAATGTATGGTTGTCTCTCATGAGTCCCCTGCTGGGAACTGGCCTGCACCCCAGGCATGTGCCCTGACTGGGAATCGAACCGCGATCCTCTGGTTCGCAGGCCCGCGCTCAATCCACTGAGCTACACCAGCCAGGGCTGGTGGTTATTTTTATGAAGTAAACAAGAAACTCTCAAGCTTTGCACCATTTAGTTGGAGAAATTCACATATCCTACCTAACTATAGCAATATAATCCTAATGATTCAGAAAAAAATTAGGGAAGGGGGGATGATACAGAGAGGCCGGTATGTTTAATTTTGCTTAAGTCAATAGCAATGACTGTCAGTGTCTGTGTAACACATCATAGTTTACCACCGTATTTATTGTCCAGCTTTATTTTGTATTCTTTACAGCCTTTTGCAGCAGGTTTAGTTACTTAAGGCTAATGTTTAAAGTTCAGAGAGATGAAGAGAATTTCCTCAAGGTCACAAAGTTAGTAGGTACTAGAGCCACACTCCATTCTAAGTGTTCCTTTAGGTTGAACGTTGTTGACCAATTTTGAACTGTGAAATAGGCAATTTTATGTGTTCAGCCTTCAGTTCAGAGTCTTTCTACCTTAGAACACCTATCTCACTTTAGGTTTTCGATCCATAAAGTGGTGGATTTGAGCCTGTTGATAGAGAGGGGCCTTTTCCTGTGGTTCAAACCCACAATTAAAGAGGAAGAGGCTGTTGCGAGTCAGAGGCAAGGAGCAGTCTACCAGTCTTCAGCCGTCTGTCTTCCTTTAATGTGAGAATACTTACTTTTTAATAACAGCCAATCCTCGCCTCCCGCTTTCCTGAGGATAAGGTGTATTTAGAGCAGTGATTCTTTAGTATGATCTTGGAGCTAGCAGCATTAACATCCCTTGATGAATTGCTAAAAATTCACATTAACTGGCCCTGTCCTAGAGCTACTGAATTAGAAACTCTGGGGATAGAGCCCATTGATCTGAGTTTCAGTAAGACCCTCCAAGTAAGTGCGATGCACACTGCAGTTTGATAATTGCTATATTAGGTTATAGTTTATCGGCCTATCCCTTTGAGCTTTACTGTATGCAGAGCCATACCGTGCAACCTATTCTGTATCTGCAAACAATCACACTTTATAGTTTTAAAATGACCACCTTCGACACTCATAAAAGGTTTCCTAATGGGTTAATTAGTGTTCGCCCTAGCACAGGAGGTACAACAAGCAAGGATAACCTTTAGGGGGAGAGGGAAGTTAATAATGTTGACCAGAAAAAAATCCCCAAAGACTTTTCATTTAACTGGAAGAAATCTTAACAATACAGGAATAATACCACTTGGATTAATTTAAAGAGAGAATTCAAACTTGGCTGGCTAAGAGGTAAAAAAAAAAAAAAAAGGAAGATTGGAATGCTATATTTGTACCAGTGCTGCTAACGTAAAAAGCTTTGAAAAATAATTAGAAAGCAACTACTTCTGGCATTCGTCTCTTTCTCCCTTACATAATAGAAACCTTAATCTTGGGCTTATGCTTTTTCCTGTCAGCCCATAATTTTAACTATTTAAGCATAGATTGCCAAAAGGAGGATAAAATTGTGGGTTTCCAAAAGCCAGATGTTATAAATAGAAGAGATAAAAAACTGAGATAAAATAGAAATGTTCAAAATGACTTATTTTACATGGAAAATTTACTTTGTAGCTTATTTCTTCTATTATTTATGAAAATTTGCTTCTTTTATACTTTAACCTATCATAAAACTCTGCTTTTTTAGTTTGGAAACTTTTCTGATATGTGTCTGAAAATACACATAGTACATGAAAAGAAATTCCAATTATGTTTTTGATCATTATTGACTTACTGTGTCTCTTGATCAAGTAACTTAACATTATCATCTCCCCTGTCCCATCTATATTTTGTGGCTCTTACACATGTTATATGAAACAGTGCATTTTACTTCAATCCAGCAGACTGATAGAATATTTTACTTTTTAAGGAAAACTTTTATTATATCCCAGTTAGTTTACATTCCGGTCAAATATATGTATATATTTGGGTGGGTGGGTGTGCACACATGTGCACACATCAAGTAAGTGGTCAGTATGTTCTTTCCCCTTTGAAAAATTGACTGTTCTTATGTAACTTCTTTATATCAAAATAAGTATTAAATCGAAGGGTTCTTTGATAAAATAGACAGACACATTATTTTTTTCTATTAACCATCTATATTTCAGTAGGTCTACCTCAGACATGTGATACTGTTTTGCTGTCTTTAAAAATACTTGTTCATTTCTCATTCGTTTGATAATACTGGTTCTGTAACTGCCTGGCATTTGACAAGAAGTCTCAGAAAAGGTGTTTTCTATGAATATGGAATTTGCTCTGCCTTATACCCAGCTAAAAACGAATCACACTGAACAAAGTTAAATGTGTGTTTGTGTCCTTGTTTTTAGGTGGACTATGTATTTACGGATAAAACTGGAACGCTCACCGAAAACAGCATGGAGTTCATTGAATGCTGCATAGACGGGCACAAGTACAGAGGTGTAACTCAGGGTACTGATGGACTCTCTCAAACTGATGGACCCTTAACATATTTTGACAAAGCAGATAAGGTGCCATTTTCTTTGTTACTATTTTACCTTCAGAAATCAATCTTTGTATGCCTGTGTTAACCCTGCGGAGTAGAAATGAAGAATTTGGGCCTGTGACATAGACTTTTGAGTAACCATTTGTTCTCTCATTTCACCTTTCTTGTTTTACTAACACCTCTGGAATTTGTAAATAAGTATTGTAGAATTTATAAGTGGAGAGAACTATGGGAAACTGCATTTGGGTAAAGCTTTCACTTCCCCATTTATGTGATCGTAATTTTTGTGCTTTGTCTTTAAAATCTGAGCTGCTCCAAAAATGATGTCTGTTCAAACCATTCAAGTCCCAGGAGTGTCTAGGCATTAAATGAACCAGAGTCCCCCTGTGCCTGTGCTACCGTCAGATTGTGAATTGGATAATGAATGAGCTCTTTTAGGCCCTGAAGAAGTCACTGCTTTGGTGTGAGCTGCGGTTACACTAACCTGAATGAGTTAACACAGCCCTTGGGGCATGTTAGCTGAGAACCAGGAATGCCGTTAGGTACTAGGAGACTGTATAGCTCAATTGAGTATTAAGAATTTATACATTTCTGCTAACTCAATTTGCCAGAGGTTATAACTTTCTCATATTAATATCTCTGTTCACGGACTAGTTACCATGCAATCAAAGTGAAAATAATATAGTTATTTTTTTGTTACTGTTTAACAGAATCGAGAAGAGCTCTTTCTGCGTGCCTTGTGTTTGTGCCATACTGTAGAAACTAAAGCAAATGATGCTGTTGATGGAGCTACAGAATCAGCTGAATTAGCCTATATGTCCTCCTCACCAGATGAAATAGCTTTGGTGAAAGGAGCTACGAAGTAAGCACTTACACTATTGTAGATGCATGTGTTCTCCAGATCTGCTGTACAAAGCTGTACCTATAGTTAACAATACAGTATTTTAGCACTTCAGAATTTGTTAGGAGAAAGATCTCATGTTAAGTGTTTCTACCACAAATGACAAAAAAAGGGGGACCGGGGGACAAAAAGAAACTTGGAGAGGCATCAGATATGTCTCTTGCCTTGATTGTGGTGTTAGTATCACGGGTGTTTGCAGGTGTCCAAAGCCATCAAATCGCACACATTAGATATGTGCAGTTCTTTGTATATCGGTTATAACTCAATAAAGTTGTTTTAAAAACCCTGAGGGAAATTGTAGAGGAATACATTAGCATTTTTGAAGAGTAAAAAAAGGCATTTCCTGTACTTGTCCTGAAAAAGTGAAATTACAGGACAGGAGGTTTTTTTTTCCCCCTGTTTGCTTCAATAACCGTATCTTGTAAGTATTCATATTCTTTAATTAAAAGTCAGATTCCTTTATCTGAAAGTTTATGGAAAATTCCCAAACCCTAACAATTAAGAGCAAAAAGAAAATAGTAATGCATAGATATAACTTACAGTACTATTTATGCATTCTAGCCAGAAGTCTAAATGTTCATGTTATATTTTGCAAATCATAACAATGGCCACTTCTTGTTCAACATGTTACTTCTGAAGTGCTCCCAGCAATTTTGACATCATTTGGGAACAACAGTCCCATTTTACCCAGGAGGCACCAGATAATTAAGTAGCTAAAAGGTCATCGAGTGTGTTCGTTACAGAACTGAAATTACAAATTGCCTCTTTCTTGATTACAGTTTGTGACTGGGCATTGACTTACTCTGTGTTATCATCTCAGCCAGTAAAGTGAAATACAGTTGTAGATTGAGTTCATATGAAAGAGAAGAAAAGAAGAAAAGACCGCAAGTAACCCCAGTGCAAGGGAAATTAATCATTCTTTAGAGGCATACAAAGGTCTTTTTTATTGTTTTTGACAGGTATGGGTTCACATTTTTAGGAACTCGGAATGGCCATATGAGAGTAGAGAACCAAAAAAAAGAAATAGAAGAGTAAGTAGCACTGTGTGTGTGTTTGTTATGTCTTAACCCCGCAGTCAACCTTAGTTGGGTTCACAGTAAGGGCAGCAAAGGAAACTGATTGCATCTGTGAGTGTAGGACTCTGCTCTCCCAGTTCAAGGTTTTATGTAAATGTAGTTGAAGGAGAACGACATTTTTCATAGAATGGCAGAAACTGAGATTTGAGGTAGAAAAGATACCAGTTTGGTTCACATATGAGTCCAGTGGCCTGAATAAGAGTCTGCCTGGGCTTTCTTTCTGAAATCAAAATGCCATTTCAGGTCTCCAACACATGTTGCAAGAAATATCAGTGAACATACATGAAACTTTCTGTCCAGAACATACCAGCCAATAACTGGGATGTTTTTCAAGCCCAGCCAGTCATGACAGCTTTGGTGTTAGAAGCTCTGTCTTGTTCTAGATGCTCAGGATTGAGCCTCAGGACAAGTACTCTGATTTGTCAGTGTCCCCCCAGCAAACAAAGCCACCTTGGCTTAATAGCAGATTTGAATTAGGCTCTGTGATTAATTCGAATTCCTTCATCTGAACTTGTATTTTAATTATCTGGCTTACATTCTGGCTCACAGCTTTTCATGAGACCGGTCTCACAAACCTGCTTAGGGAATACGCATCCCCTTTGGGGAGAGATGCTCAGAAGCTAGAGGAAAGCTCTTTGGCCTGACTGCCAGGAGCCCAGAATCAGCATCAGTTCAGATTGTAGCCAGTTCACAGGAGTGCCCCCGTCTGGGCCAACACCAAATGAAATGCTACAGATAGATATCTTACACACACACATAGCCAAAATCGGTGACCTCTTCACTCCCATTGAAAATAAGCTTTGTAATAAATATTTTTAGGTCAAATGCTTGTATTCATGTTATTTATTTTCAAGAAAATTATTTCCTCATCGTTTATTAATAATTAACTCTTATGTTTACCCCTTTGCATTCTTTCCTTTGATTAATATAACTCAGCCATCCGCACACACATCTGATCATAATCATTCCACTGTTTCAACTCTTCAGTGCATTCCTATTGCTCTTAGGATCAAATCCCAATGTTCTCATTTCCTAGGCGCTGCTTAGCTCTCTTGCTATTCCCCTATCAATGAGATTTCAAGCCTCAGTGAACTACTTTATATCCCCCTTCCCACGGTCCATGTGCTCTCCTGCTTCAGTGCCTTTGCACATGCTCTTTCCTCTCTCAGTATGTCTGCCATGCTACCCTTTCTTCACCACATCACTTGGAGAAAACACAGCTCAGGTACAACTATTTCCAGGAAGCCTTCCTTCGGATGTCTTTGTTCTGTGCCCCCACCTCTCCCCTGTGAGTTCCTTTATGTCACAGTGTTTGGCAGACTGGGAGGTGCTCATCTCATGACCCTCTGACTCCCTTATCATATGGGGAGCCCTTTGAGGGGTGGGACTCAGGCAGACTCTTGTCTGTTTTCTAGCACCTAGCAATGTGCCTGACACATAGTTAGCATTCCATAGATGATTAAAATAATTGGCAGGGTGGGACAATTTCTAGACCTCTCCAGATACGGCTGGGACATCTCTTGGTCGCCCATTCCAATGTAGTTACTCTCTCTTTATGATTTTCAGTATTATAACGAGAGGGTACAGATACCCCTTACCGACAATGGTGTCCTCTGGCAGCCTGTCCTAGCTGCTGGGAAATTTCAAAATTGCGAGGAAATCACCAGTTGTGCCCTTAACCAGCATCCCTTACCCCAGGAGGAGAGCTCTGTTCATTTAACGAACTATAGAAATGATCCCTGAAAGTATAGTCTTAGCTCTGTTCATTTAAGATGTTTGAATATCTTAAGATGTTTCTCTAGTGTTTTATTTTTCTCAGCTTGCTTCTGGTTATTTTACTTTTCTCATTTTTCTTCTCATAAAGGTACGAACTTCTTCACACCTTAAACTTTGATTCTGTCCGCCGTCGTATGAGTGTCATTGTGAAGACTCAAGCAGGTCTGTATTCTTAAAATGTGACTTCTCTTTTTCCATTTTCGATTTATATGTTGACAATTTCAAGAAAGAAAACATTTCAGTAGTAGCTTATGATTACCTAACAGCAGGCAAAGCAGTAGCTTTTGTACAGGCCTTAATGTATTTAGGTATGTAAGTAAGCACATACGTTCAGCTTGCCAAATTGTCAGTGGCAGAACCCTTGATATGACAGGATATGCATTTTCTTGGAAACTGAACTCGACTCCTCAGTTCTGGCTGTCCAAATAGGACCTGAAAGGGTGACTTTTTTGTTCTGTGTACTACTGACCCATCACCAATAATGTCTACATGCAGCAGCCCAGTACAGTTGTGGGGATTGTGGTTACTAGCCATAGAGTTCTTTTTCTTTTCTTGTTTTTAAAATACTTTATTTATTTTTGTCCAGGGGAAGGGAGAGAGGGAGAGAAACATCAATGTGTGGTTGCCTCTTGCTCGCCCCCTACTGGGCACCTGGCCTGCAGCCCAAGCCTGTGCCCTGACTAGGAATTGAGCTGGCTGCCCTTTGGTTCACAGGCGGGTGCTCAGTCCACTAAGCCACACTACCCAGGGAAGAAGTTCTTGAGTGTAGAGTTGCTGGTTATCCCTCCCTGACCTTCCTCATTCCACACTGCTTTACATTCTCTGGAAGCTGGTGAGCTAAAAATAACTAAGGGCTTGCCTAATGGCAAAGGGCATTCTAATTTTACCCCAACACTCTGGCCTCTTTGACAGAGTAAAGAAGCTTGCCCTTTGCAAGGGAAGCAGTACCATCATCCCAGACCTCCCCCGTATCTTTGGAAGGAGTCAGGGTAGTTGGTGGTTGAATTCAGCAAGACTCATAGGGAGAACTCCTATTTCATTTGCGGGCTCTCAGAAGCCTCTGTATCTGTGTGCATGGGTGTGTGTGTGTGTGTGTGTGTGTGTGTGTGTGTGTGTATTTCCAGGTGGTTTCTTCCAAAATAGCCTTGATTAATTTTCTAGTAATTTAATTTCTAGTATTCAATCTGTTGCATATTCCTTAACGTGAGGGTGGGAAGATACAGACAGACTCTACAGGGAACACATCCAACTTTACATTATGTCAGTGTGGAATTTGCTTTGTGACTTTTAAACAAATTGGATGTGTGAAAGAAAATGAAAAAAAGTGCGTAACATTCGGAATACTGTCTGTTTTTACCTGTGCACATGCATACATGCATTCTACTGCAAAGGGTAAGGTGTCCGGGGAAGTGGTAAGTCAAGGAAGGGCCTTGACCTCAGAGCTATGCTTTTTTTTTAACTTGTTGAATTCAGCATTTTGCCTTATAAGGATGAAGTTTCTTTTTTAATGCTCAGTGTGACTACTTTCCAGGGTGCATGGACTGATATAAAGCTACACTTGTACTACCGTTCTACCAAGGTATTCTCAAGTTTTGGGTAAAAACAATCAAGCCACTATTTTAAAAGCTAATCTGTATAAGTTATTTAAAGTGAGTCCTGGCTGGTGTGGCTCAGTACATTGAATGCCACCCTACAAAGCAAAGGTTCTCCAGTTCGATTCCCAGTCAGGACACGTGCCTGGGTTGTGGCCCAGGTTCCCAGTAGAGAGCACGCGAGAGGCAACCACACACTGATGTTTCTCTCCTTCTCTTTCTCCCTCCCTTCCCTCCTCTCTGAAAATAAATAAACAAAATCTTAAAAAAAATAAAATTATTTGATCTTGTTTTTGACCACATGTCAAACAAGATCCATAGATCGTGGTTGATAGCATTTTCAAAGAGCATTCAGATGCAACTTCTTGACACAAGCACAGTCTTTCATGATTCACTGGAAGGAAGTATATTTTAACAGAGGTGCATGTTGTAAACTGTGTTACTACTTGTGTCCGCATTGGTCTCAAGAAGTGGTGAATGTTGTCCTGACAAAGAACAGATCAAGATGTCTCATTCCATTTGGGGGAGCATTGCAAGGCAGGCTCAGGATATACTTGTATAACAGCTGGCTGGGAGCGTCCACTCTAATAGTTATTCTGTTATTAAAGTCCCACTACCAGTCTTAAAATTCTAAGTCAAGTACTTTGGTTCTTTATTTTAGGAGATATACTTCTCTTTTGTAAAGGAGCAGACTCAGCAATTTTCCCCAGGGTGCAAAATCATGAAATTGAGGCAACTAAAGCCCATGTGGAACGAAATGCAGTGGTGAGCATGCGCCCCTACCCCCAAGAAGTAGAAAGAGAAATGCTGGAGATGACTATATGTTTATGGGATTGCTGTTCAAATATCTGTTTACGTGAATTCTAGCTTATATTTATGGTCCATTTTTAGATTTGGGGCTTTAGTAATATTTCTTATTTTAATATAAAACATTATCCTATAGCAAGTTTCTTTTCAGAATTTGAAGAATTCTTTTCAAGAATCTTTGTATTATATTCTGCTTTTATTTTTACCTCCAGAGATAATCATTTTGTTATTTTGAGCCTAACTGAATGTTACCTTTATACTTGTAATTTTTTCTTTTTTTTTTTAACTAAAAATGTGTCAGAATTTCTTTGGTAAAGCAAGAGTATTTAAAGAGTGTTTTTTCTATTAATATTTGCATAACTAGAGGTCTCCTATTTTGCTTCTAGGATGGGTATCGGACACTTTGTGTAGCCTTCAAAGAAATTGCTCCAGATGATTATGAAAGAATTGACAGACAGCTCATAGAAGCAAAAATGGCCTTACAAGACAGAGAAGAAAAAATGGAAAAGACTTATGATGATATTGAAACAAACATGCATTTAATTGGAGCCACTGCGGTGGAAGACAAGTAAATAAAAATGGCCTTCTTGGTATTTTAATGACCAGTCATTGGGGGTGGTATTTGTTCAGACTGGTAATTAGTTTTCAGTTTTGAAATCTTTATTTTGCATTATCTTACACATCAGATTTTGAACTGTTTGTGGAGTGGTTTTTAAGTTAAATATTTGTGGCTTAGAAGAATGAATTGGACATCTCTAAGGTCTTGTGAATATTTATGAAGCCATCCATTTATGCGGATATTTATGAAATAGTCTTATTATGTGTAGGGAGCTTTGTGCTGGAGACATCATTTAACCTGGGGTGGTGCCTGGTAGAATGGGTGAAATTTTGACAGAGATGAGCAGAAAGGAAGTTCAAGGTAGAGCAAATAATATGAGAGTTCATTGTAACCTGGTTGAACAGACTAGAACCTGTTTTTGCATACTTTAAAATGATTTTCTTTAACTAATAGGTTGAGCTCTGACAGACGTGATTGTAGGGTTCCAGCAATGATCTTCCTGAAAGTTTTAGACTCTTAATATTTTAGGGGATTTTCTTTTTAGAAACTATAAGTACAAATTGTGAGACTTAACCAAACAAAAAATTACAAACATACATTCAGCCACATTGGAAGCTACTGGAATTCTAGTGAAATTCATGTCGTCTAATTTCATTTTTTATTCTCTTGCCAAAGGGATCTCAAAGAAAGCATCATGCTCCTTTTATCTCTGCCTTTCAGAATTATGCTTAAATTCTCTTTCAGGATGGTTGACTTTCCTAATCTTAAAGCTGCTCCGGGATGAGATTCACTAACTTCCCTCAATATCTTATTAAAACATCTTTGGCCCTTTCTGTTTTGAACCATGTTAAATATTTGTGTGGTGAGATGTAAAATACAATGTAATATGCTAATGTGACGATGAATAAGAATGCTTGGTGAGTTTCTGAACATCTTAGCTAAAAATTATGATTCTTAATTCTGCCATAGGAAACCAGTTATATCAAGAGATGTCATGAATTTTTCCAAACCTTGTTGTTTGAAGTTCACTCTAATAAGTAAAACTATGCCAGAGAAAACACACTCAGAGCAGAGGATGTATAAGAAAACCAACTGTGATAACATGCCTGGATTCTAGAAATGCTGTGAATTGCGAACATACTCTCTTTAATAAGCCTTCTTGCAGAATCCCTGTCAGGAGTTTTTGAGAATAACAAGATTTCCTTTGTGCTCCCAGGCTACAAGATCAGGCAGCTGAAACCATTGAAGCTTTGCATGCAGCAGGTCTCAAAGTCTGGGTGCTTACTGGGGATAAGATGGAGACAGCCAAATCCACCTGCTATGCCTGCCGCCTTTTCCAAACCAGCACTGAACTCTTGGAACTGACCACAAAGACCATTGAAGAAAGTGAAAGGAAAGAAGATCGATTACATGAATTGTTGATAGAATATCGTAAGAAGTTGGTGCATGAATTTCCTAAAAGTACTAGAAGCCTTAAAAAGTAAGAAAGTGAATTAGTTTCCTATATTTATTTATTTTTAAAGATTTTATTTATTTATTTTAGAGAGGGAAAGGGAGGGAGAAAGAGAGGGAGAGAATTAGCAACGGGTGGTTGCCTCTCGCATGCCCCCTACTGGGGACATGGCCGGTGACCCTGGCATGTGCCCTGCCTGGGAATCGAACTAGCGATCCTTTGGTTCGCAGGATGGCGTTCAAGCCAGTGAGCCACACCAGCCAGGGCTAGTTTCTTTTATTTAGAATTGGTACAGATAGAAATCACAGCTACTTATGCAGGAGGCTCCAATTTTTATCATCCTGTGTTTGCAGGTGTTTTATTCTTGTAATTTGAATCTTGCCCTGAGCATGTGCCTAACAGCCCCGTTGACATTATTTGGCCCTTTCTACCTCACCTTTAATTTAAAAGAAAACACTGCACCTGTCAAGGTCTAAGGGATTAGTTCAGTTTCTCAATGTTTAGGCTCTGGATATTTAGCATTGATATTTTGGCCTGATCCATGTTAAGAAAAAAATGCTTCTTTTCACAGTCTCTTAAACTGAATGTAATACAACTGGTCTTTGTAATAGTTTCCCTGTATTTTGAGACCCTCGAGTCATTTTCTGTGTGGATTTTCATGCCCCAGAATTCCAAAGGGAACCAAATTCTTGTTAACACGGACACTTCAACTCTGCTTTCAACTAGCTACTTCAGAAGAACTTGTGGTACCTAAGGATCTCAAGGAAAGCCACTGATCCACATTAATTCAGTGATGTATTTTTCTATACATTTCTGCTTCTTGACCAAGGCTTAGCCTCCCCTAAACCAATTACTGGAATTTACCTTGGCCATAAACAAATTGATTTCCTCTTCAGGATTGCCACAGGATGTGCCTGCACTAAATTCAAAGACCCCCCCCCCCCCCGAGATGATACTATTTTCCATTTCTTGAGAACGCTTTTTGCTCCAGGAACAACTTTAACCACTTTATATAATTATTCTCATTTAATCTTCACTACAACCCAGTAAAGTAATCTTATTTTCTTCATTTTATGGATAGGGAAACTGAGGCTCAGAGAGATGAAATGACTTAATTCAAGATGACAAAGCTATTTAATAAGGGATGGAACAAGTCCATCCAGTTCCAGAGCCCATGCTGTATCTTTAACAATGTCCACATTCTCATCTTTCGTGTTTAAACCAACTTTAAAGATGAATAGCCTGCATTTATGAGGCTACGGCCAGTTCTAAAACAGCTGTTGTTCTGGTATTAGGGTTTCAATGAGAGTAAACAGGTTTTTATTAATTGCCTATGATTAGTGTTTCCTTTCTCTAGCCAAATGATACTTATAAAGGTAGTCCAAATTACATGCCTTTCACTTGTCCATTTGTCTTAGTCTGCTCAGGCTACCACTGGGTAGCTTAAACAGTGGAAACTAATTTCTCACTTCTGGTATGGGCCTTCTGTCTAGCTTGCAGAAG
This sequence comes from Sturnira hondurensis, assembly GCF_014824575.4. Classification (NCBI taxonomy): domain Eukaryota; kingdom Metazoa; phylum Chordata; class Mammalia; order Chiroptera; family Phyllostomidae; genus Sturnira; species Sturnira hondurensis. Next base: position 670,190 of record NW_028080118.1, on the reverse strand, counting down.
GCAGCCTTCTCACTGCGTTCTCACGCTGCAGAGAGAGAGGAAGCTCTGGTCTCTCTTTTTCGTGTAAGGGCACTGATCCTATCATAAAGGCCTCAGCCTTTAAACCCAAATATCTCCCAAAGGCTCCATTTCCAAATACCATCATCATATTGGGGGTAAGGGCTTCAATATAGGACTTGGTAGGGGACACAGTTCAGTCCATGCAGCCACTCTGGGGCACTTTTATAAAAGCCAGGGCTTATGGAAAACTTCACTCCCCAGCTCTGAACATTCCCTCTTTCCCCAGCTCACATAGGTGTCAGACCTAGAATCACCTTGTCCAGCTTCTGCTCCGTTGTCCCTTCTACTTCAGACCAGCTACCGAGCCTTATTCATGTCACCACTAGTGTCACTCACCTTAAAAATTCTAGTGTCAGCTACTGAGTGTCACCACTAGTGCTCCGCGTCAGATCTGTAGCAACTCAAGCCTCGAACCCCTCTAGCCCCCGTGCCAGCCAAATGGGCCTTGAATGTAAAGTACTGACTACACCAGGTCCCTGCTCGGAAACCTTTAGTGCTTCTCCATGACCCACAGAACCAGTTTGCATCTGAGGCCTCAAGTGACATTTTCAACTTGTTTTCCTGGGGCAGCACAGCATACATTCCCCCCCCCCACACCCATTTCTGCACTGTCTTTTGAAGTTCCATTCCAGATATTACACCTGACAAGGAACCCACTGTTCTTCCTGTGTATTTACTATGCCAGGCATTGGATATTGACTACTTAATACCTTGTTTGGTTGGGTATAGTCTATTATATATGCTTCTGTCACCACAAGGACCTTTTCTGTTCTCCAAGGAAAGATTAGTTAATAATTTTTTTCATTCTTCTACATAGCCTAGGTACAGTGGATGCTTACAATATTGCTTGCTTGCTTATTGAGCCACCGTTTTCTGTGCATGAAGTTAGCTCTGTGGGTAGGGGAGCAGAGAAGGAGAACGCATGCTTGATAATTGCTTTAATTAGTGAAAAAAATGGCCATAGAATTATGAAGGAAAATATGAGTCAGTACAAAATGTTATGGTGTTAGCAGTACACACCCAAGAAATACAGACTAAAGGGAAGATGAGGCTCATTAGGCTCCCACTACTGAGAGTTTAGTCCCAAGAACAGCAGCTCCATTATCACCAGAAGCTTGTTAGAAATACAGCATTTCATATTCCACTGGAAACCTACTGAATCTGAATCTGCGAGAGTCCCAGAAACTTGAACAACATTCCTTTAAACATTAAACTTTGAGAACCATCAAGTTAGACAAATGAATTTATAATGATGAGATCAAACTGTGTCTACTACTTTCACTGCAGTGGTTCTCAAATGTCACCCCAGATTTCCTGAGCTAATATTGACTAATCACTATTTTTTTCTTCTTTGTAAAAAAATAACACATTAATTTTTAGAATTTTCTCAGTTGTAAGTTTTCCCTCAAGTGTTGTTCTTAAATACTTGGCCCTGGGTACATTTTTCTTTCCTGGTACCTAGTACCTCTTAGTCCTGTCTGTGCATGAGAATCACCTACAGAGCTTTTTAAAGCATTCCTATGTAGCCCTGGTCAGTGTGGCTCGGTGGATTGAGTGCCGGACTGCGAACCAAAGAGTCGCCAGTTCGATTCCCAGTCAGGGCACATGCCTAGGTTGTGGGCCAGGTCCCCAGTGAGGGGCACTTGAGAGGCAACCACACATGGATGTTTCCCTCTCTTTCTCCCTCCCTTCCTCTCTCTCTAGAAATAAATAAATAAAATCTTTAAAAAACAGCATACCTATGTATAGCTGAATCCTTCCCAAGATACTCTGATTTAATTTGTCTGGGGATAGACCTTAGGCATGGCCAGTTTTTTAAAGCTGCTCAGATGAATCTAATGGGAAGGCTATGGTTGAGAACCACTAACCTAGTATAAAATGATACTTAAGGAACGTATAGCACTGTATGGTATGAACACCATATATTTTAGGTACTTCATCTTACTTGAGAAGCCAGGTAACTTGATAGTTTATGTCACTCAGGAACAATATTAGGAAAAGGTATTCTGTGACCATATACCCCCAAACCATTTTGTCTTTTCCTTGTATCGTTAAGGAGTTTTTTAGACTGATTAATGATTTGTCTTCATATCAGAGCTTGATCTGTCATTTCCGAAATTCACCTTCAGTTTCTTTTTTAACAGACCTTTAAAAATTTTATTCACGCAAGGACATTTTTGTTGTTGTTGTTGTTTTCAGAGAGAGGGGAAGGGAGAGAGAGAAACATCGATGCCAGAGAGACGCATTGAGTGGCTGCCTTCTGAGACCAGACCAGGGATCAAACCCGTAATCCCTCAGTTACAGGACAACACTCCAGCCGGCTGAGTCACACTGGCCAGGGCACACTTTCAGTTTCTCATATGGAGACGGACTGCTAGACGTTCATTAGTTTTACACCTTTTAGAACCTAACATCATCAGTATAGGCAGGTTGAATATCAAACATTTGCTGAAAAGTCTCTGTTGTGCCATTCATTGAGACCGTTGTTTCTTTAGAATTTATAGGAAGCAGATGGATGATGGCTCTCATGTGCAATCCTTCTCTTTGTAGTTTCAAAGAAATCAGGCTCCTAAATAGAAGTGTCTAATAGATTCAAACACAGCATTATTTTTCTTTTTCAGAGCGTGGACAGACCATCAGGAATATGGATTGATCATCGATGGCTCCACATTGTCACTCATATTGAATGCTAGTCAAGACTCCAGTTCCAACAATTACAAAAGCATTTTCCTACAGATCTGTATGAAGTGCACTGCAGTGCTCTGCTGCCGGATGGCACCGTTACAGAAAGCACAGGTGACTGGATGTTAGTTAATATGCCATTCTGGGGAGTTCTATTACACATGTGCGAATGTCCACTTTCAATTTGTTTCTTCTTCAAAGAGCCATTCTTACCTTATGACATCTTCCCTGGCATCATCCTCTTTGTGGTCAAAGTCAGGAGTCTTCACACCAATTTAAATTAAACCTATGCTTCACTTGTTGTTCCCTCCAGTTGGCTGACCAGTTCCTTGCCTTCCAAGCTTCTCTACTGAGTATTTGTGTCTGCTGCCTCCCCTGGCCCCATCCATTCTTTCTTCTCATCTTACTCTGCTGGGTTGCCTGGAGGACCGCAGTGGCCTCCTTGCCCAATCCATCATGCTGGCTTCTGTTCCCCTGCTCAATTCTCTGCTGCAGGTGACACTCTCAATTACATCCTCCTTAAAACTTGCCATTCTTGATTTCTGTGATGGTCCAGTCCTGACTTTTTTCCCCTACTAGGCAATCTAGTGTCTTTTTATTTGGTTTCATCCTCTGTCTTCTCCCTAATTACCAGTTTTCTCTAGTCTTGATTTTTTCTTCTCATTATGTCTCATATTTCTAGCTGCCTATAGACAGCTCCTTATGGATTCCCCACTGCCACATTAAATTCTAGCATTCTAAACAGATCCTACAAGTTTTGACCTTCAGGCTAGTTTGTTTCATGTCTTCATTATTTCTGTTACCAGTGCCATTTTTCTTTTGCTTTCTAAGTCTTCAATGCTTCTGGCCGGCTCTTTTTTTAAGAGTTTATTTAGCTATTTAGAGAGAGGGGAAGGGAAGGAGACAGAGAGAGGAACATCAATGTGTGGTTGCCTCTTATGTGCCCCACACTAGGGCCCTGGCCCATAACCCAGGCATGTGCCCTGACTGGGAATCAAACTGGTGACCCTTTGCTTCATGGGCCCACACTCAATCCACTGAGCTACACCAGCCAGAGCTGATCCTGCTCTTCTTCACTCTGTATATAGTCACCATGTCCTTTTATTGGTTCTACCTTTTGTCATAACTGTCATTCTGGTGCCATCTTTTACAACCTCTTACCTCCAGCCCAGTCCAAGCCCTTATGACTTTACCCAGAGACTGATTTGATTTCCTTGCTTTCATAATTCCTCTTTTAATCTCTTTCCCCACACTCTCAAATTAATCTTGTTAAAACACTCCTCTCGTCATATATTATTGCTCAAACACTAGGAAACTACTCAAAAACAGTAGTTTCCTAGTCCCTCAGGATGAAGGGCGGATGACTCAGTGTGGCGCTGAGGGTTCACCCTGTTGGCCCTAAATGGTGCCTACATACTTTGTGTCCACCGTAACTCCCGTGTCCCGTGTGGATTGTTGTCCCTTTGTGTCCTTTCCACATGCCAACTTCCAAGCTTTCCTCACATCATTTTCTCATCCGGAATTCTCTCAGAATTCCCCTTGGCCTAATAATCACCATATTTTTTGGACCATAGATGCACCTAGGTTTTGGAGGAGGAAAATGGGGGGAAAATTTTGAAGCAAAAAATGTGGTAAAATATTTACTAACATAAATAACATAATATTTCACCAATGTAAATGTAAACAGAACTCGACAGTACCATTAACAACCATTATTCCTCCCAAATGGGGGGGGGTGCTTCTTATAGTCCAAAAAATACGGTATACTCACAATAAAACCCAGTTCAAGGGCCACTTGAATAGGCTGTCTTTTTCAGCTCCTCCAGCCTGCATTGATGTGCTTCGCCTTGCTCCCTTGTACTCACTGGGTCCAAGGAACTTTAGAGTCTCGGTTACACGCTTTCTCACTGCTGTGTACACTATGGTGTATTCCCTCGTATGTATTAGTCTTGCTTCTTCAGATTCTTTAACTGCTTGCTCTACACCCATGGGATGACTGTGTTTTCGGGTTCTCCTTTATATATAAATCACCCCGTGCCTCACACTTTCGTGCACGTGTGTGTACACACAAACACAGCTCGTCCTAATTTAGGGCAATGTCGCTGTCTGCTTTCTTCTCACTCTCAATCCCCACCAGTCAGCTGCTCTTCTTTTTCGTTCAGCCTTGAGAACCCTAGTTAGCATCAGCTGGGGAAGCATATCCTGCCAGAACAGGATCCGTAGGAATCTCACCCTTTAGTCGGAGGCAGTATCCCTCCCCTCCCAGTTATTGTTGTTCAAGTTGCTCACCTGGATTTTAACTGCTCCACTGCTCAGGCTAGTGTCTGAATTCCTGACCCAGTACTGCTTCTCCCACCAAGAATGCGGGACCCCTGTGCTGCAGTCCTCAGTCTGTTTTATTTCTATCATTACAGCCTCGTCTGTCATGGCCATATAGGTGATTTTCAAGTCACTTCTCCAATCCCAAATCTTTGGGTTTCTGCTTTACCTCTGTAGCTTCTTAACTGAACACATCTTCTTGGGTGTGTCATTATCGCCTCAACTCGGCCTTCTCTGGAGCCCAACTGTCATTTCCCTTGTCTTTTTCTACATCTGTTACTGAGCGCACTGTACAAAACCTCGAAATCCTTGTTGACTTCCCCCATGCTTTACCCTACCACATGATCTCAGTCACTGAATTCTGTTTTCTAGTACATCTTCTGTCTTTTCCGTCCATTCATTTCCCAGTCCAGGCCTTTAACAACTAATTGAACTGCACCTATAACTAGCCACCTAACTTCTCTTTGCCTGCAGTCTTGCTTTTTTTCCCCCTCCTCTTGCACCCTGCTGCCCGTCACTTTCAGAATATCACCCCCTGTTGATCTGGCCCCAGGTATACCTGTCCATTCCCACTGTATGAAAACTCATGGATCTATTCAAGCCAGCTCTATTTTCTGAGTGTATGCTGTACTTATCTAGCTGTCTGTCTTAGAACATGGCATTTTTTTAATCTGAAATACTCCTCCCAACCCCCTTTTCCCCATCCATATAAACCTTAACAGTCTTTTGTGATTTAGATCAGGGGTGTCAAACTCATTTTCACCGGGGGCCACATCAGCCGCACAGTTGCCTTCAAAGAGCCAAATGTAATTCTAGGACTATATAAATGAAACTAATCCTTAACTAGGGGCAAGGAGCTCAGTGCTGCCACTGGGTAGAAATAAGGTGGAGGGCCGGATTTGGCCCGTGGGCCTTGTGTTTGCCACTTGTGATTAGATCAAAATACTCCTCTATAAAATCATTTTTGATTACTGTGGCATATAGTAGCCTCTTCCTTCTCCGAGATCATAGACCTTATATGGATGACTTAGATGACACTGTTATATATTCCCGTGCACAGATTATTGCATATTGTTATTTTGTATTGTAAATAAAATTATCTAATATTCTTGTATTCATTCCCTATCTCTACTACGTCATCATATGCTTTTTAAGGTGTGTGACCAAGCCTTGTATTTTTGGGGGGTATTTTGTACATTGTTTTGCACATTTAGTTACATGCAGTTATAGTTGATCAATAAATAGCTTTTGGTATATTGATTTCTTTTTCATGAAGCTATCCTAGAGATTGAAGAGAAATTCTTAATCCAGGTGACCTGGGGCTCAGTTAAAAAAAAAAACATGTTTATCTCTCTAAGTCTTTCATTATTTTATAGTCCATGATCATACAGCCTTTTCTCTTTCTGGGAAGACAAGCTTTAATCTTTTTAATCTATATTTTTATGCAGAAGCTGTCACCCTTGATAATTTCCATTGTCTTTCCTAGACCTTTCCTGGCTGCAGTTTTTCTTCCTTGAGGTACAAGTCATTACCGCATGTAGTATAACGAGTACAATTAGTTTAACCAGTATTGTAGCCAATAAAAAACCAACTTAGTTTGGGTTCTCTAATTTCGTCAAGGGCTCACGGATTATTTCTGACAGTCTTAAAAGTTTTGTAAAAGAATCCGGATGAGAGGAGGGATTGGAGGAAAGCTGGCATTTCACAATACCATCATTTTTGTGTTCAGTTTGATTGGCTGTGGCTTTGGGGGTATGCTATTTAATACTAAATAAAACCTAACTGAATTTTGTGTAAAGAAAAGACTAGGGGGTGGTTTAGCCTTGTATAAATGATTTTTAATCACTTCAGTTGTGTTTAAAATGGATTTTGTTTATGTTAACTGGTAAAAGCAATTGTGAGGCCAGAAATTTTATAAGGCATTATTTAACTACTGGGTTATATAAGCTTTTAAAAGCTGCTAGGTTCCCAGGGATTTTGAGGGTTGACACATAGAGCAGTCATTATCTAAAACATAGACTAGGAGGACAGCTGCTTACCCAATACACTTCCCACAAGTAACTCCACCAGAAGATTTATTTTATTCAGTACCTACCATGACCACAGCGTGCAGCTACACTGTGTCAGCACCTTGAAGAGACACCCAAGGAACAGTGACAGGCTTTTTACACATACATATCTCAGCTACTTTCTGCAAATCTCACCACCTTTAAGATGACCCCTTTTCAAATGCAGCTACCTATAGGAGAGGCGAAGTGATACTGGGCAGTGGGAGAACTGTAGTTGCCAGCTACACGAGGCAATAATTTAACGTTAGATAAGTCCCTGGGAATAAGGTGTGGAGGGCACCGATGGGGAGTGGGGGTGTCAGCAGGGAGGAGAGAGGGAGAGGTTCCCCAAACATTGTTCTGTCACTTCCCACTTTTGTTCCGCCAGCCCTATGCATGGTGCCCCAAATCAGCTTTCTGGTCTCCACCGTCACACATTCAACACCTAATCTCAGAGGACACAGGAAGCAATGAAAGAGAGGGAAACACGTTGGCCTTTCATATAGATAAGAGGCAGGCGTTTTTGATAGTGTGTACATTCACAGAGCCAGAAGCAAGTGGGCACTGGTATTGTATTTTGAAAAGCTGTGTTCTCCTGCCTCTGAGAATTTGAGACCGTTGTACATACATGCATAAACTCCTTTTCTGTTTGCGAGCCCTCCATTTACAAATGTGAATGAGGCATCTACTTCTAATGCAGTACAATCTCACATTTGACTTTGACCTTTTCTGTACCTCTTTTGTATTTAATGTTTAGATCGTCAGAATGGTGAAGAACTTAAAAGGCAGCCCAATAACACTGTCAATAGGTGATGGCGCCAATGATGTTAGTATGATCTTGGAATCCCATGTGGGAATAGGTAAGAAACATCTAATGAGATGGCAGCTGTAAGCTATCAGTATTGCTTTTAGGTGGTGTGATGTGATGTTCTAGAGAGATTGTTTGGGTCGCTCATCCTGAATTCTAATTTGGGAATGATAACCGTTCATTGAATTAATGTTCCCGTATGCCCATGTAACGTATCTATCCCAAAGACCGACCTACACATGGGGGGATATAGCAATACAAGTGTGAGGATCTTTTTACATGAGCCACGTAAAGTGAATTTCCCAAACCTGCTGGCAGCACAATTGATCATGTAGCTCTCACTAGGGCAGCACGCACGAAACTGTGTTGTTTTTCTGTTCCTGGCCACATCTCCTGCTTATGTTGCTGCGCTGTATCTTTATAGAGAGATTCTTAACTGTTGGGTACTAAGAAGTGATCATTGCTTGGCTGGTTTTCCGCATAGTGATATTTATGGGTGGTTTGGGCTGTAGTGTTGAATTAATATGTTGGCACGTAACAACAGCTTCTGCACAGCTTGTCCCATTCCCCACTCATCCCTTGGTCAGGCTGCTGGTAGGCAGACATCCTAATATGCCAGCAAGCCTGTTTGTTTTTGAAGGGGGAGAAATAATGGAATTACTATCTTCTGAATTATTGTACTGCAGTTTGGATTCCCAAATGCCCCAATTCTCCTCATTTGGAAGTAACCCTATGTTGTGTGGAACTCTTCGTTCTACTCATGGGTTATCCAGTGAGGCAATGGCCTAAAGCCTCTTGAGCTCATAGAAACTTGGGCTGCTACTGGGAGTTTCCTTCAGTGAAAGAACTTCACCATCTCATTGTAATGCTTCAGTTTTGAGTTCCTAGACCACAGACTCCAGGTCTCTGGGTTGCTTTAATATTGTACCCAGGCTTGTGCCATGCACAATTAAACACTAAGTGGCCTTAACACAATTTCCAGATGTAATTTTTTCTTAAGATAATTTTTGCCTTATAATGATTCAAATAATGATTCTATTTAGTTGTATATTGTGTTAGAAATAGGTAATTACCAGTTAAACTTTGTTGTACCATTTATTGCTGTCTCTCATTGTCATGGTTAAAGCACTTTTTGCTTAAAAAAACCACTAAGCTAAAGTACATTTGAACTGGCACATGTAAGCAAGTTAAAAATATGAAAATAGCAAGCCTGTGTCTTGCTTATTTAATAAAATACTCACCCTGTAGAGATTTTCTTTTTTTAGGTATTAAAGGCAAAGAAGGTCGCCAAGCAGCCAGGAATAGCGATTATTCTGTTCCAAAGTTTAAACATTTAAAGAAACTGCTATTGGCTCATGGACATCTGTATTATGTGAGAATAGCACACCTTGTACAGTATTTCTTCTATAAGGTATGTGATCAGATGTTTGCAATTTAACCTAAGGCTACTTACTCCAGTGTGGGCTCAGCTTAGTCATGGTGTTTTTCCTCCTTTTCTCATGTTCCTTTTGCTGTCTTCATACTGAAGTGTGTGGTCATTACAACAGATCCGTTTATGGAATCAGAAGCTAGAAATTCCTTTTAATACAAGAGATTTGAGATGAAACTTTAAGCCAGCTTTCTTGAACTATAGTTGAAATACAATCAGATGTGCCCATTAAAAGTGTACAGTTCTGCCCTTGGCCAGTGTGGCTCAGTTGGTTGGAGCATCGGCCTGAAAACTGAAAAACTGAAAGGTTGAGGGTTTGATCCTGATCAGGTCACATACTTAGGTTGCAGGTTCAATCCCCCCCCCCCATTGCCCCAGCCCAAGTGGGATGCTTATGGGAGGCAGATGATCGATGTTTCTCCCTCTCTCTCAGCAATGAAAAACTTTCCTCAGGTGAGGATAAAACTGTATACAGTTCTACTTTGACAAATGTATACACATTCATGTTACTATCACCCCAATTAAAAGTGGACCATTTGCATCATCCCAGAAAGTTCTCATGTGCTCCTTCCCATTCTCCTCCACCCCTGACCCAATAACTAATCTGATTTATATTAACATATATAGTATTGTAATATATAGCATATAATTTATAAATTTAGATATAATTTATGCAATAACCATATTAGATATGCCTGTTTTAGTACTAAATAGAATCATAGGTACTCTTCTGTGTCTGGCCTGTTTCATGTAGCATGTTTTTGAGTTTCATCCATATTGTATCATCTATCAGTAGTTGGTTCCCTTTTTATTCTGAACACTATTCTAAACTACTCTTTTTAGTATTCTCTTTTCAAATGAAATGACGCAGGTAACAACAGATAGAAGCAGGGCTGCACTGACTAAAAGGTGATGGGGCCAGAGCTGTGTGCTCTCTCAACTAACCTGTCCTGTCCAGAGGTTCCCCAGAGCACAATTTGGTACCTATGTATCTATGAATATAATGGAAGGCGCTCATTTTACACATAATGAACGTGTCACACATGAAGGTGAAGTAACTAGCCTAAACTGTACACATCATTTTTAGCCAAGATGGCCCAGAAAGTGATCTCCTGTCCTTTATTATGTTCAGCATAGTTTTTTGAAAGACTTTTTACTTTCAATTTTAAAATCATTTCTGACCACAAAGAAGTGGCAAAATGACTGGAAATTTTGCCCAATAATTTGCCACCTGTTAACACCTTAGATAACCTGCAACATAGTTATCAAGATTAGTAAGTTGATCTCAATTGGCACATTATTAATTAGCCTACATACCAGATTGGAATTTTGCCAGTGGTTTATAGAATTTCCATCAATTTGAGTTTGCCTAATGTTTGCTTACTGTTAGATTCTGGCTATGCATTTTTGGCACTTGTGGTCAATATGTCTCATTCTTGATAATGTTGACTTTGATAACTTGATTGAAATGGTGTTTTCAAGACCCTACAACTTTGTTCTGTGTAATTTCATTTGAAAAGAGCATTCTAGTGGTTACCAGAGGCTAGGGGAAGAGGGAATAGGGAGATGTTACTTAGGGGTACAGATTTGCCACTGAAAGATAAGTTCTTTAGATTTATGTACAGTATGGTGATTGTAGTTAATTATATTGTACTATATACTTCAAAGTTGCTAAGACTCTACATCTTTGATGTTGATAATTATGTGATATGACAGAGGTATTAGCTAATATTATGCTAGTAATCAGTTGCAGTATAAAAATTTATCCAACCAACATGTACACCTTAAACTTACACAGTGTTGTATGTCAATTATATGTTAATTTAAAAAAAAACAAAAGCCAAGCTTGCATATCCCCAAGTCCTGAAAACAGGCAGTTAGTGATGGAAGAAGACTTGACATGGGGAGGTGAACACACAATACACTATACAGATGATGTATCGTAGAACTGTACTCCTGAAACCTATATAATTTTATTAACCAATGTCACCCCGATGAATTCAGTTTTAAAAAACAAAACAGGCAGTTACCCTTAGAAGTGAAACACACACACACACACACACACACACACACACAAGTGGCTTCAACTATGAAGCCCTTCCTGACTCTGCTGTGTACATTTAACCACTCCCTTCCGAGACATATATGATACCTTCTTTGTATATTTGTATCTGTTCCTTCTACTGGACCATAAAGCCTGTGATTCTGTGAGGTGCGGAGAGAGCACTCTGTTACTAAAACAGATATTTTTTTCTGAGTTAAAATCCATTACTATTGTTATTCTATTACTCATATCGTCATGGATTTGGCCCCTATGTTCTTTCAACGTATCTCCATCATTTTTAACTTTTTGTGTTATTGTGGTAAGAGCTCTCTACCCACTGAACAGATTTTGAAGTATACAATACAGTGTTGTTAACTACAGGCACAATATTGTGCAGCAGACCTCTATAACTTGCTCATCTTGCATAATTAAAACTTTGCGCCCATTGAGTAGCAACTCCCCATTACTCCCTGCCCCCATCCCCAACCTTTTGCAGGCTTCCTTTTTTCCGGTACCAACTGGTGTTCTAGGCTCATCTTGTATTTTTCCTGCTCCCACCCTAGATTAGTTTCTTCCATTTGTAAATGGTATTTAGAAATCAAGTCCTGGCTGGCATGGCTCAGTTGGAGCATTGTCCTGTACACAAAAGGTTGCAGGTTCGATTCCCTGTCCTCGCACACATGGGAGGCAACCAATTGATGTTTTTTGCATTGATGTCTCTCTGTCTCCCTCCCTCCCTCCTTCCTTCTCTCCCTCTCCCTCCCTCCCTGCCTCTTCTCTCTCTCTCTGTAAAGCCAGTAAACATTTTTTTAAATAAAAAATCAAGATCTGGGTGCTAGATGTATTCATTGCTGCTGAGCTGGCTTTGGTCCTAGGTCTTCTCAGTGGTCAGAACTGGGAAATGGAGTTGGAAGCCAAGGTATCAGTATAAATCCAGTATATGAATTCAGTTTATACTGATGATACCTTTGATGCCAGCCAACACCACAAGGTTCATTCTAACTCTTCCCTTTTCCTTATTTGTGACTCCTTTCTCCAGTGATAAGAAACCTGGTTCTCATTACCCTCAATATGTTTACTTATTTACTCAATCCTAGAGTACATTTAAAGTAATTTCAAAATTGCTAACGCACTCTTGGGACAAACAGACTCACTAACTTGAGTAATATGTCTGTGTGCATATTACTTCTGTTTGTCTTTAGCCTTGAAATGTATAGTCAAATACTGTTTTCAAAATTACTTCCCCCCTTTTCTACCATTTCAGTGTGGTTGTGTTATTTATTTGTAATATATTCAGGTTAAGTTTTAATTTGTGTTCCCTTTGGGTTTTTTCTCGCTAATCTTGCCTGATTTTGATTTTTTGATTATGTGTAACGCATGGTTCTCCTCAAGATGAGGTTCTCTGAGGATGTTCCTTAGGGAGTTAATGCTCTAAATAAAAGGAGAATTATACAAGTGTCTTTTCTCAAATATTTTTTATACATAAGTTGTTTTCTAAAATGAAATTGAAGTTCTCTGTAAATGCATACCAATAGAGAGAGCAAATGGTAACATCGTGTGACTTGTTTTTTTGTCTATACAAATGAATGTGTATATATATCATTTTTATGCACTATATATACTGAGTTTTTCACTTCTTATTGAGATATAATTCAAAGAACAAAACTCACTGTAGTGTAAAGTACAGTGGCTTTTAGTGTATTCACTGTGACTTGCAACCATCACCGCTAATTCCAGGACATTTCCATCACTCCAGTAAGAAACCCCAAACCTATTAGCAGTCAGCCCCAAAGCATACTGTTTTGCATTTTGCCCTTTTTACTTAATATATTGTGAGCATTTTTTCACCACATTAAATACTCACCTAAAACACAGCTATTGTACAGTATCCCAATCCCTCATGTCTGGAAACTGAGGTAGATTCCCCAACAACACCTCGATTTTCATTTAGCACCAATCAGAATATGTTAAACTGAGCCTGCATACTTATTTTTGTCTACCAGAGAATACAGTTTCCCAAAGATCTTAATTAGACTCCAATTTATAGGTATATTATCAAGTTAATGTGCCAGTTTTCAATGATTCAAGCAGTTAGGGTGTTTTTTCCCCTGTATTTCATAGGAGGGAAAGCTCAGCAACTGCTTTTATGTGTCAGTTTTCTATGATGAAACCTGGGTCTTATTAACTTTATATTTTCAAAAAAATATGTAACCTTGACCTCAGGTTGACATATTTGCTAAGACCTTGTTGATCATTATCAACTGGTATCCAGGCCAAATATGATGGTGATCAGTAATGATAATTAACCCAGTATGTGTAATTTAACTCACTGGTTGACAAAAGTATTTTCTTATTTAATCCTCACAAATATTTTATGAGGCAGTTAGTATCATTTCCATTTTGGATATGTAGAATCTAGGGCTCAGAGACCTTACATAACTTGCCTTTGGAGACAGCTAGGAGGTGCCAGAACAAGATTTCCACAGTAGCTGTACTTTAATTCCAGGACTCTGTACATCATAATTATGGGCTATCAGGCCTTAGACTCAGTAACCTAACAGCCGCGCATGGAGATGGGTTGTTATTCCCTCTTACCTCCCCTCAGTAGGAGCGCGCATGAAGATTTGCCATCGAGATCTGCCAACCATCTGATCCCTAATTCTAGAAGCTTGGTTTGCCTCTTTTTCAATTTTGACCTGCAATTCATTCAACTGCCACCAGATGGAAGGAATACTCTGTTAAGGAAAACAAAACAAGCATTAAAATGGCTAATGTTGACCAGTGTAGTCAGTCGAGGGTTTCCCGGTGGAAGGGATTATTTAGGTTCTTGGTGCCCTCATCTTCATAGGATCTCTGTGCCCGTCATCTCTTAGTTACTGACCGAGCGGTATTCCTCTTTTAGTGCTGCTTTTTGTCCCAAGATGATTTCTAATACTTTTGACCCTCTTTTGCTGATCTAAGAAGCCTTTCTGCGTCTTCAATTTGCCATCGCCTCACCCCCGAAGTACTTCAGTGGCAGGTCTTGCTTTCTGTTTCTCCATGCAATCTACTTTGCATAATTTAGCCAGGTTAATATTTGGAAAATGCCACTTTTCAAAAACAAACAAAACAACAGACCTCTTTTCAACTGTATTCCAGAAACTCTACTCTCCATTGTCTAGGATTGGTCTGGCTTTCAAGGTACCCCATAGTCTCTCCCTCTCTCACCTTATCTGTTTAAAATATATAAGGCCGTACCTAGGTTTCTGCTATCAACGTATCAGATTCATCTTTAGCACCTAATTCAACTGTTAACTTCTCTATTCAATCAGCAATTATGTTTGAATGTGTTACCAGGTGCCAAGCACTGTTTTAGGCACCAAGAATCCATAATGAGATAAAATAGGCAAAGGCCTTGTTCTCATGGAAATTACATTCTAGAGGGAGGGTCAGACCACTCCTTCCCACAAAGCACCCCCATAACCCCCACCGAGCACTGCCTCCTCCAGCATCAGGACTTTTTAAAAAATATTTTATTTATTTATCTTTAGAGGGGAAGGGAAGAAGAGAGGAAGAGAAACATCAATGTATGGTTGCTTCTCGTGCATCCCCTCTGGGAACTGGCCTGCAACCCAGGCATGTGCTCTGACTGGGAATCGAACCGTGATTGTCTGGTTCACAGGTCCACGCTCAAATCCACTGAGCTACACCAGCCAGGGCAGCATCAGAACTTTTAAAAAAAATAAAGTATGACTCTGGAAACGCTACCTACGATACTTTGCATTCTGCTAGAACTGATGCATACAGTTGAATGTTGCCCTTCCAGATGATGAGCTCTTTGGAGCTATGACACACACTCTGATGCCTTAGGACAGGGGGGTCAAACCCATTTTCACCGGGGGCCACATCAGCCACCTGGTTGCCTTCAAAGGGCTGGATATAATTTTAGGACTGTGTAAATGGAACTACCCCTTAACTAGGGGCAAGGAGCTCAGCACTGCCACCAGGTAGAAACAGGGTGGAGGGCCACATTTGGCCCGCCAGCCTTGTGTTTTCCACCTGTGCTGTAGGAGTTACTCAAAACATGGGGAGCACTTTAGGAACATCCTCTAGAGCCTGTAGCATTTCACCTAAGCATCCTCAGCCAGGAAGATGTGCATCCTTTGAGGATGCATTGGATTTTTAAAAACACCCTGAAGTCTCCCAGCCTGGGAAATTACCAACTGAGAATGTGTGACAGGAAGAAGGAGACTGGCTCAAAAATGGGTTCTTAAAAGCGCTGCCCAAAGAGAAATCCACAGACAACATGAGCAGGGGACAAGCAACTCTCAAATAAGGTCACAGCCTGCCCTGAGGAGTAGCACTCATTTGAAAATATTAGTTCTGATAGTTTGGCCTGAAGACATTAATTTCAGTATTTAGAATCATACCTAGTAAACTTAATGCCTTGTGAATTCCCTGCTTGGGTTTTTTAAATCTGTGTTCAGTATTCTCCCAGTTAAATTGTAAACAAGTCACTTAGGAATAAGAAGTTTCGTTTTGTTTTTGTATCACCCACAGTGCCATCTTTGCATAGAACAAATGACCCGTATTAATATGTTGATTGTTGACGAGGCAGTGATAAAGGCAGTAAAGCATTAGTTGATAGTGTTAGTGTCAACACACACTGTAATGATTCCCTGGCTCTTTAATGGCATCAGTTGACTTAAAATATGGGTTGGGCAAAAGCAGGTTTACAGTTATGAGTAAAAACACAGAGTTAATAAAGTCGTAATAATCATAACCTACGTGTCTTTTTCCGTATGAACAACTGTAAACTTAGTTTTGCCCTCCCCTGCACACACACACACACAGCTTTATGTCATTCTACTTTATAATGATTTTGCAGATCTAATTGTGTTTTAAAAGCCAGTCCCATTAGGGACTTGTGGTGTATGGTCACATTGCTTCCCCGGACAAAGAAATAACAAGAGGTTTTCATAAAGTAAGATCTTTTCTGCCTTGGTAGGGCAAAAGTTGGTATTAATATGAATTAGTCATTTGTTTTCCCGTTATTTCCTTACAACTCTAGACTAGAGACTTACTGCTTTCTGATATTAGAAGGGCTCAGTACCGACTAAACTATCTGGAGTAGTTTCCTGTTTTGTTCAAAAACTTAAGTGAAAACATTAACCTTTTTCTTCATTTTTTTCCAGAACCTTTGTTTCATTTTGCCACAGTTTTTGTACCAGTTCTTCTGCGGATTCTCACAACAGGTTTGTTTCCCTAGTTATTTGTTACAATGTAGTTTACATTTGCTATTAATAATTTACCTTTTTCAGCATTTATTGGATTGTAGCTATTAGAGAAGTATGACCGAAATAAAAGGAGGTTTGTGTTTTTGTTGTTAGATTTTTTTTTCTTTTTTGGCTCAACAGTTGATATTATTGGCTTCCATTTTGACAATAGCAAATGTTTGTGGTTTTCCTTTAGCAGTGTTCTTATTATTACTTTATTTTTAAAGTTATTTAGATACCTGGTTGGAATTGAGATAAGCTTTAAAGAATATTCTATTTTTTTCCTTGTATTAGCGTATACAGTGTTTTCCAATAATCCTAAAATGCTACAGTTTAATATTTCATCACATAAAATCTCACACCTTTGCAGTTTCTCAGTTTGATTTCCTAGAAAAACATTGACCTTTAAGCTGGCCACAAAGCTTTGATTCCTGGATAAAACCTTGGATTATTTGAACAACTCTGCAGTTTTTGTCCCCTATTGTTTTCTTTTGCTTTTTTTTGAAATCCTCACCTGAGGATATATTTATTTTTATTTTTTTAAGATTTTATTTATTTACCTTTAGAGGGGAAGGGAAAGAGAGAGGGAGAGAATATCAATGTATGGTTGCCTCTTGTGAGTCCCCCGCTGGGACCCTGCCTGCAACCCCGGCATATGCCCTGACTGGAAATTGAACCTCGATCCTCTGGTTCATAGGCCCACACCCAATCCACTGAGCTACACCAGCCAGGGCTATATTTATTAATTTTAGAGAGAAACATCAGTGAGAGAGAAACACTGATCAGTTGCCTCCCATATGCACCCCAACTAGGGATTGAACCCATAACCTAGGTATGTGCTGTGACTAGGAATTGAACCCACAACCTTTAGGTATATGGGACGATGTTCTAACCAACTGACCCATGTGGTCAGGGCTGCCTTTATTGTTTTTTGAACATTTATTACATAAAGAATATGCTATATATTAACTTGATATTTAAGTGGTGGGATGAGCCGGCAGGTTTCTCACTTTAACAACTGAAATGGAGTTTGCATTGCTTCTAGTGCAAGTACAGCTAAATATAGGAGCTCTAATGCTCAAGGACTCAGGAATTTTCGTAGTTAATCTGTGAGCAGTTCATTGATACTGCCAAGATGAGCTACTGCTAACATCACCACAGGTGTTACAGATTGAGCTTCTAAATTTTAAGGGATGCTTAATTCCTCATGGTAGAAGGGAGTTTGTTCTAATTTCGTGGCAGTATTTTTAAGTGAATGTATTCTTCTCAATGGAAAGTGACTGCTCTCTTTCTCTTGAACTTGCCCCTTCACCATTTGGTATGCTCTCGCTGACATCAGCGCCATGTTGCCAGCCACGTGGTGCCAGTTAAGCAGAATGCTTTACTAAGTAATCGTCTAGCTGTAGGAAGTGCCATCCGCTTTCTTGTATTCAAAACTAATAGTATTAGCTACAAAGAGTTTTATGAATTCTGATGAGTCTGTTTTTCTTGCACATTCAGGTTACTATTGACCAAAATGTTTCTGATTCCTCGTTTAGAGGAATGCAAGCAGGAGTAAGATATTTCAAATATTGTAGGGAAATGAATGCTAAAGGAAAATAGGCTTAATCTGGTTAAAACATTGTTTTTATTTTGAAAGGAGTCTGTTCCTTCCTTATCCTTTTAAAAGATACTTACCAAGCACAAATGTATCAAGAACTGAAAGATTTATTCTTAATAAAGGCAGCTGAGCTCCCCACCTGAGGATGTCTAGGGCCTGCTTAGGTTACCTTAACTGCTTAGGTTTACATAGGATAGTCGATATTTGGCTTCCTCAGTTGCTCAACTGGTATGTTCCTTCATTTAACAAATATTTCTTGTGTGCCTACTGTGTGCCAGACTAAGTGCTGGGGATATGACAATGATCAAAAACCTTACCTCCCAAGAGCCCTGGCTGGTGTAGCTCAGTGGATTGAGCGCGGGCCTGCGAACCAGAGTATCGTGGTTCGATTCCCAGTCAGGGCACATGCCTGGGTTGCAGGCCAGTTCCCAGCAGGGGACACACGAGAGGCAACCATACATTGATATTTCTCTCCCTCTCTCCTTCCCTTCCCCTCTGAAGATAAATTAATAAAGTCTTAAAAAAAAACCTTACCCCCATGGAGCTTGCAGTATAGTGCTAGGGGAAAGACAGACAACCATCAGATAAATGTATTATTGGGTGCCAATAAGTGCTCTTCTGAAGGGGTAAAAAAAGTATGATACATCAATACTCCCCAGAGTATGACTGGGGAAGGGGTTCACTCTTTTAGAGAAGCTGATTTGGAAAGTTCTCTTTGAGGAGGAGACATCTGGGCAGAGATATTAAGGAGATGAGGGAGTTGTGTGGATGTCTTAGGGCCTAAGACTTAGGGGAAAAATTTACCAGGTAAAAGGAAGGTCTCTGAGGTGGTGCCCTAATGTATAATATCGTTAGTTCTGAATTTGGCCTGGTGCTTCTGCTGAATGTAGCAACCTTGATTGCAAATATCTTTGGCATACTTCCAGGTAGTCAGTCAGCCCTTTTCATCTTAGGTCCACATCAGGTCTTCTCTTCAACTCCGAACCTGGAGAGGGAGCTGTGGAAAATATGGAAATGTGACCAGGATCCTGATCCTTTAAGCAAAAGGCAGCCCTTAATTTAGCAAAGCTAGAATAGTACTGATCTTTTTTCTTCATGAAAAGAAAAATTTATAACAGGTTTAACAAACAGTATTGTCAAGTAAACCTGTTGTTTGTTTTGAAAACATTCTATCTTCTCTAATTATGCATCTAAGAATTACAATTCTCTTTCATGTAACCTCAAAGTACCATAATGGAACAAAAGTAGATTGATGCTTCTTTTGTTTGAATGACATTCAAGACTAAATTGCACACCAATCAGTCTGAGTTATTTTTTCAATTTTCTCATTAGCAAAAATGGATAGTTTCCGATGAAAATACAGTGTTATATGCCAGCAGACTAGTCCTTTCCCTTGAGAATTAAAAGGAATGTAACCCCCTTTGGGGAGTACTTTGTAATTCAGTAGAATATTTTTGCTGAGTTTAAATCTTTGTATGGGAAGTCTCTTCGTGCTCTATGTAAAGCCATGTGTTTAACTTCATGGAGACTTGTGTGTGCACGTTATCTTGTTTTGTCTCTGCTGGAGGCCAGCGTTAGCCCTTTCCCTGGGCTCCCCCAGGTCTCAGTACACCCCAGACTCTGCCTTCTCCTCTCTGATTTGTGTGCCTGGGCAGACAAGGGCATGAATCTTCTCTGGCCCCAGTACTGGTCACTTAGTAAGCACTCAGTAAATGTTTTTGAAGTGAACTAATGAAAGAACTAAGGCTCTATTCAGATTTTTCTCACCCTTTTTGACACAACTCCCATGATGATAGTACGTGTATCCTTAGTAGCCATTGTTTGAAAATACATAACTGTGTTAACATATGTCACATTTAAATGCATTTTATCCCTGGCTGGTGTGGCTCAGTAGATTGAGCCACCGGCCTGTGAACCAAAGGGTCACCGGTTCAGTTCCCAGTCAGGCCACACGAGAGACAACCACACACTGATGTTTCTCTTCCTCTCTTTTTTCCTTCCCTTCCCCTCGATCTAAAAATAATTAATAATTAATCGAAATAAATAATATCTTTTAAAATGCATTTTATTAACCAAAGAACATTTATATGTGTGAAAATGCAGGTGAATATAGGACATTATTCAGGCCACAGGTAATGGTTCTATGACAACATCTAGCACAGTGTAGGAAAATGTTGGACTCAGTAAGTAAAGTATTTTCATCAAAATGAGGCTCAGAGAATACCCTGATTTTTTTCATAAAGAAAAATTTTAAATGTTAGGTCAATTTTTCACATATGTATTATAACTTCCAGTCTCTACTCATTCATTCATTCAGAGCTCAAGTTCTAAGAGCTCAAGATCGTCAAAGCCCTCTAGGCAGACACTACCAGGAACACACTTGTAGTTGATCAAATTTGGTTTATTGCTCGATGCAATGAGAAAGAATATACACCATGAGGAATAGTGGGGCCTCTCAGAAAGAGAATGTTAGGAGAGTCTTATGAGATTTGAATGGAGTTAGGTAATTTGGAGGGGGATTTAAGAAATAGGGCCTTCCTCTAGACAAGGTGCTCTTGGTAAGCAGGGGTAATTTTATGGTTGAGTATTTCATAAATCCTATGCAGGAGGAATGAAGACCAGAGGGTGGCTAATGCCGTCATTGGTCAAGAAGCAATAGTCACCCATATTAGCCAGAATGGAGATGTTAGTCATTGTGGGTGATTTGGACACTATTCATTCTCTGGATCAGGTGTGGTTGTGGAGTTGTGTTATTTCTGTTTTGGTTCATCATAGTCACAGAATGTTCTTGTGTGATATGCAGTTCTGTGAAATTGTGCCCGTTGGGCAGGAGAACACCGCTGACTAGCTGTGGGTGTTAGGCCAGCTCTGTGATGACAGGGCCTGCTTTGCTTTTTCTCAGGCTACAGCTGTCACAACATAAATAAAAATCCCTGTCCTCATGGAGCTCAAGTCCTAGCATGAGGAAATAGTAAAGATAATAAATTTACAATGTAAGTTAGCAGGTAATTGGTAGTACAGGGAAAAAATAGGATACGGGGAGGAAATGTGTCTCCGAGAGACGGAGTGGCAAGTTAAATCAAGGATGGTCTCCCTGAGAAGGTCACATTTGATCTGAGATGTAAAGGGAATGAGGAAGTACTGTCTTTAGGAAAGATGTTCCAGGTGGGCCGACAACCAGTTCAAGGGATGTCTTAAGTCAGGGAGGGATGTGCCTGACATGTTAGAGGTGTGATGAGGAAGCCACTGCCACTAGAGTAGAATGAACAAGGAGCACAAAGGTTCGAAACGAGGCCAGACACATAGGAGAAGCCAGATCGAGAATGGCTTTATAGCCACCCCAGAAATGTTCTTTTTTTTTTCTACATTCAGACCTTGAAAAAAAGTGATGACTTGATTTGACTTAATTTCTAATAGATCTGCTCAGGGCTTGGAATAGAGTTTAGGTCAAAGGGAGAAGCAGGGAAACCATTTAGGAGGCTTGTGGGGTGGTAATAGTGGAGGTGCCCAGAAGTGTTCTGGTTCTGAATATATTTGAAGATAGAGCCAATAAACACTTCTTAATTGATTAGATGTGAGGTGGGGAAAGGAATAGTCAAAGGTGAATCCAAGATTTGGGTTCTTAATCATCAGAAAGATTTAGTTGCCCTTTTCTGAGATGGGCAAGACTTCAAGAGGAGCAGGCTTGAGGTAAGGACAGGTCAGGTGTCCAGTTCTGGGCATAATTTTGAAATACAGTAGACACCCAAGAGGAGATTTCAAGTGGGTATTGCATATACAGGGTCAGGCCTGGCTGGAGATAGATATCAGGGAATTTGCTGTGAACACCTAATATTAAAATCGCAGGATTCCTACTTTTTGTGACAGCATGGATGGAACTGGAGAGCATTATGCTAAGTGAAATAAGCCAGGTGGAAAGGGACAAATACCATATGATCTCAGCTTTAACTGGAACATAATCAACAGCAGAAAACAAACAAAATATAACCAGAGACACTGAAATTAAGAACAATCTGACAGGAACCAGAGGGGAGGGGTAGGGGACAGTAGGGGGAAGAGTTTTCAGGAGCTACTATAAAGGACACCAGGACAAAACCAAGGGGGAGGGTAGAAGCAAGCAAGGGAGGGAGGTGGGTTTGGAGGGGGTGGGGGGGAGTGGTGGGAGGGAATGCAGACAACCATAACTGAACAACAATAAAACAATTTAAAAAAACTAAAATGTATTAAAATGAATTAAACTAAAAAAAAAAATAAAATCACAGGACTGAACAAGGTCACCTAGTGAGTGAGTAGAAATAAAAGTTACAGACACTGAGTTCTGCAACGCTCCAACTAAGGGCTCAGGAAGAATAGGAGACTGAGAAGGAGTTGCTAGTGAGGTTGGAAGAAAATAGCTCATTTCATAATATTTCTTGAGCACGTTAGTGGTACCAGGCACCAAGGTCGACACTCGGATCACAGATACTTTGGGGCCACTCACTGCTGTAGGAAACACAGGAGAAAGCAAATTGAAGGGGAAAGTTAATGTGTTTGGTTTTAGACATTTTGAGCTGCAGGTGCTTGTGGAACAGCCAGCAGACAGTTGGAGAATCTGGTCTGCAGCCTCGGCGATTCAGGACCAGAAAGAGTTGAAAGTCATAACCATGTATACATATATTTAGCTTTGGCTTCATGAATACATTTATTTAATCTCTAGCAAATGGCCACATTTCTTATTATAAATAATCCTGAAGAAGGAGATATTTAAAGCCATATAAAATACTAAACAGCCCTGGCTGGTGTAGCTCAGTGGATTGAGTGCAGGCCTATGAACCAGAGAGTCACCACTTCGATCCCCAGTCAGGGCACATGCCTGGGTTGCAGGCCAGGTTCCCAGTGGGGGGCACGTGAGAGGCAGCCACACACTGATGTTTCTCTCCCTCTCTTTCTCCCTCCCTTCCCCTCTCTCTGAAAATAAATACTGAAATGTCTTAAAAATGTTAAACAAATAAACAAAACTGTGACACAGGTTAGCCACTGCCGGTATTTAATTTCCCTGAGAAGCTCCTGACTTATACTTAACTGGCCTTTATTAGCTGAAAGGTCTTTTGAAAGTTATTAATACTTATTAGAAATAGAGCCAAGTAGCATGTAAACATTCTGAATAAGATTCTATTAAAAGGGGCGGGTATATGGATAAATCCATCACAATATGTTAGTTTTTTTTCTGTAGTTACTAGTTAAACTGACCTTATTTACAAAACTTTCTTTACAAAGAGGAAAAAGATAAAAAATCTGAATAATAAAATGGTAATAAATGCATATCTTTCAACAACTTATTTTTTTAAATCCTCACCCGTGGTTATGTTTATTGATTTTGGAGGAAAACTGGGTGGGGGGAGACCATCGATGTGTAAGAGAGAGATATTAATTGGTAGCCTCACATATGTAACTCAACCAGGGATCGAACCTGTAACCTAGGTATGTGCCCTGACCAGGAATTGAACCCACAGTCTTTGGGTGTAAGGGATGATGCTCCAACCAACTGAGCCATTTGGCCAGGGTATCAACAATTACCCTGCATATGATTAAATGCATATGGCTAATTGCTCCAATCAAAAGGCATAGGGTGGCTGAATGGATAAGAAAATAAGACCTTACATATGCTGTCTGTAGGAGACTCACTTCAGGTAGAAAGATACATAGACTGAAAGTAAGAAAATGGGGAAATATTTCATGAAAATGGAAATAGAAAAAAAAAAGCTGGGGTAGCAATACTTACACCAGACAAAAGAGACTAGTGAGAGACAAAGAACTGAGCAGTTCCACTTCTGGATATTTTTTTAAACTCTATTTATTTTTTAGAGAGAGAGGAAGGAGGGAAAGGGAGAGAGAAACATCAGTGTGTGAGAGACACATTGATCAATTGCCTCTTGCACACCCCCAGCCGTGAACCTGGCCCATAACTCAAGCATGTGCACAGAGTGGGGATGGAATCAGTTCGCAGACCAGCACTCAGTCCACTGAGCCACAGCAGCCAGGGCTGGATATTTATCCAAAGAAACTCGAAACACTAAATTGAAAAGACGTGTGCAACCATGTTTATTGCAGCATTATTCACAACAGCCAAGGTACAGAAACAACCCTAGTGCCCATCAGTAGATGAGTCAGTAAAGAACTGGTCCATACGTACAGCGGAATATGACTCAGCCATAATAAAGAATGAAATTTTGCCATCTACAATGACGTGGATGAACGTAAAGGGTATTATGGGTGAAACAGAGAAAGAAAGACAAATACCATATGATTTCACTTATATGTGGAATCTAAAAAACAATAAACAAGCAAAACAAATAGAATGATAGATGCAGAGAACGTTTTGACAGTTTTCAGATTGGGGGGTGCTGGGTGAAAAAGAGGAAGGGATGGAAAGTACAAATGAGTAGTTACAGAATAGTCATGGAGATGCAAAGTACAGCGTAGGGAATATAATTAATAATATTGTAATAAGTATGTGTGGTATCAGATGGGTGCTAGATGTATTGGGTGATTATTTTGTTACATAAATGTTTAATCATTGGATTGTACACCTGAAATTAATACAATATTGTCAACTATAATTTAAAAGTAATATAATTTCAAAATAATTTTTTAACTTCCTTTGTTATTACAAAAAGTGAAAATAACTGTCTTGGCCGTGATTTTTTTTTTCAAACACATAATCGTCATCTTGAAGATGATTGTTACAGGACGTTTCTTTCTCCTTTGTTATCATTTCAGCCACTGTATGATGCTGCTTACCTTACAATGTACAATATCTGCTTCACATCCTTGCCCATCCTGGCTTATAGTCTACTGGAACAACACATCAACATTGACACTCTGACCTCAGATCCCCGGTTGTATATGTAAGTAGAACATTACAGTTAAAACCCCCTCGGACTTACAGGGTTGTGGGTTTCACTTCATATGAAGGTGGGAAGGATACACACTCCTCACCTGGTTTGATCACATGGTTCTGTTCCATTCAACAGGAAAATGATCTCCTCCTATTTCCTAGGTATAGGTCCTTTACTTGAATGCATGTGAAACCATGTAATTCAAAATTATGAATTCCTAAAACTTGAACCTCCATTGTCATAGAGTTCTGGAGTCTTAAAGGAAGATAATATTTTAACTAAAAAAAAAAAGCCTCACACAAAGATCTTTGTTAGTTTACAGTATTTATTCCTACCTATAATGGATTGAACTGATGATGCTCTGTTAGGCTTTCTCTTGTAAACTGCTCCTTGAAACATAGCCTCTCTCCCTTTGTTATCCCCATTCTAAACCTTTTTGTTGGAGAGAATAATTCCTCAAGCCATTTTATTCATCGTGTGTCCATTGGAAATGCACACATTTCTGTATGGATGGGTGGACTCGGCACTAACTAGCCCCAATTGCTTAACCTGTACTTTTATTGGATTTTTAATAAGTAATGCCTGAAGCTAAGGATGAAGATGTTAATTTACATCAGATAATAAGCATTGCTAAATAGTGGACGGCAAATGCAAATGAGAGAGGTGGGTGGTTGACATGTAGGAAGGGAAGGTTTCTTTGACCGGTATGACTCATAAAATTTGCATTTAGTAATTGAGACACTTAACTAGATTTATAAAATACATCATCATCATTTTTAAAGGAAATGTTCAAACATGCACAGAAGTAGCAAAAATACTATTAACATAATGAATTTCCCTGTCCTCACCACTCAGCTTCACCAATTATCAACTCGGAGCCGATTCTTTTTCATGAATAACCCTGTCTTCTCCATCACAGACTTATTTTGAAGCAAATATCCAACATCGTATAAAATAGTTATTTCAGTGTGTATGCTTTCAACATAAAGACTTAAAAAATAACAGTGCCTATCATATCTTAAAGTTTTACAAGTCCATAATACCAAATATTCAGTCAGTGTTCAGATTTCTCCAGCTGGCTCATTTCTTTGAATAGCACGCTTGTTTGAATCAGGATAGAGGGCACATAATTTTGCAGTTGGTTAACATGCTTCTTGAGGTGAACCTGGCAATTTTTGTTGATGAAACTGGATCGTTTGTCTTACAGCGTTTCCCCTGATCTAGAGTTTGTTCATTGCATTGACGGCATTGTTCAGCACGCTCTTTCTTTCCCTGTATTTGTTGCAAAGGGATAGGTAGATCTAGAGGGGAATCATAAAAACCTTGGTAGAAATCTTGCAGAGCATCATCTCCCATACTCTCATTTTTAAAAGATTTTATTTATTTTGTAGAGAGAAGGGAAGGGAAGGAGAAAGGGGAGAGAAACATCAATCAGTTGCCTCTCCTGCAACCCAGGCATGTGCCCTGACCGGGAATCGAACCAGCGACCCTTCCACTTGTAGGCTGGCGCCCAGTCCACTGTGCCACACCAGCCAGGGCACCCATACTCTTATTTTTAAAGTGAGGAACCACGATGCACTAATGACTTTCCTAAGGACACAGGTATAACTAGAGGCCAAACCAAACTCAGAATTCAATCTTCCTGGAGACCAGCCTTGTGCTCTTATCACCAGGCTGGTGCTTTTCCAGCACTGAGCCAACAGTGTGATCCGTCTTCTGTCAACAACTAAAGTGGGGGCCAACAGTGCTATTGCCCTGCTTGGCGTGGGGTTGGGCGGCAGTGAGCAGAATCCCTTCCACTCAGTCCCAGCAAGAGCTCCAGCTGATTGCCCGAGTGCCAGTCCTGGCTCTGCCACTCTAACTGTGTGACCTTGCACGGCTTACTGGACTAAGGTGTGCCTCAGTTTCATCTTTGGTGAAATGTAGGTAACAGTAGCACCTACTTCACAATGGTTTTATGAGGATTACACAAGTGACTACACATAAAAGAACTTAAAAAAACAGCGCCTGGCCGTGGATGGTGTGGCTCACTGGACTGAGTGCTGGTTGCCGGTTCGATTCCTGGTCAGGGCACATGCTTGGGTTGTCAGCCAGGTCCCCATTTGGGGGCGTGCGAGAGGCAACTAATCAATGTATCTCTTGCACACTGATGTTTCTCTCCTCTTTCTCCCTTCTTCCCCCCACCTTTCTAAAAAGTAAATAACTTAAATAAGTAAATAAAATAACTGCAAAAGTCTCTTAAAAAAACAGTGCCTGGCACATAGTAAGTTTTCAATAGATAGTAGCTATTTGATCTTATTCTAACACCCTCCTCCACTTCAGGCCTGTATCAAGCACTTTTGTACATTAAGAATGTTGAAAAGCCAAAGAAAACTGTTGTGTACAAATTGTTATAAGGGTTTTCAGGAAGTTTTACTGAACAGCAAGTGTAGGTCACGAACTATTAAACAGTTTTGCAGAGACAGTATGCTCACCACATCTGATGCAGAAATGAAAGCCATGACATACCTGTTGCCCAGCCCAAAATTCAGTTTCCCTTCTTGCCTACTCTGACGAGACCCTGCCGTCAGCCTGTCACTGTAGACTGCTCCAGTACGCCAAGCATCCCTTTGTAAATACGAAGCCCTTGCCTGCGCATGTGCCTCTCTCTGCAGTTGTGTAGCAGATTTTAGATTTCACCACCAGGGACTTACTGACTTAGGCATTTCCCATACATTCTGATGGGAAACCAGGAAAAAACATAATTAGATAGTTCCATATTTTTAAGAGACATGTTAAAAGTAAACTAGTTCTTTTATAGAGGGAAGAGGCATAGTTTGTTTCTTCTACAGCTTTAAAGGGCAAAAGAAAGGTCCTAGTCCACCAGCTACCCCCAATCCTGTGGAGGTGCTTGGGCCTGTGCTGCTGGTCAGCTGCTCCCCAGATCTATATTCTTTTTCATGTTCTCCTACATGGTGGCCGCCATAGTCTGTTTCTGGCAGCTTGGCCATTTACCTGGGTGCAGCTGGAAAGCCTCACATAAAACCCAACACGCTATGATGCTCCCGTCCGTCTTCCCACAGTCTGTAGTGTAACTCCCAGAGAAGGTCTGGAAACATGGGAACCACTTTTGCCTCAGCCCAAGACAGTGACTCTGAAAAGCCTCACTGGCTGGCAGTTACTGGGCAGTTCCTGCAAGGATCTTTAGGAAGGTGCTGCCCCCGTGGCTCCCATTTGCCTTGGGAATCTGACTTAGTGGCCGTGGGGAGAGCTTGTTTCTGGGAAGCAGCTACCTTTTTCCTCCTGCAGTTTTTCTAAGGCAAACAGCAGTGCATTGCTTTATGCGTCCCCGGAATTTCAGATATCTTCATGTACCTAGAAATGTTACTAAGTAAAAGTCGTGGACTTACCACCTTTTCAGGAAAGCCCACAGTACTCAGTGCCAGCTGGATGAGGATCAGTTGCACTTACATTACAGGGGTATTTCTTATTCCGTACAGCCCAGTGACATTCTTGGTAGAATTGAGGACTGGCGTGCTGCTTTTGAGGCATTAAATAATACCTTTTGATAAATGTCAGGAGTAATTTGAAATAGACTCCAATAAAAATCTGTGCACAAATCCATCTTCTATCTGTAGCTCTGCTCCATTAGAATTGGTAGCCTCATTTAATATTCTGACTTGTACTGACAAGATTGTGTTACTTTTTGACAGATTTTAAACTTTTGATCTATCCACCTTCCATTCATCAAAGCATGACTGTACAACTTCAGGCATGTGATTTGACTCAATTGAAAGATAAAGGGCATCCCAAGACCAAACAAGGATAAATTCCCAGGAAGAAATCATGATTAAAAGAAATATTTTAACAACTGTAGTTGGAAAGTGGAGGTAGCTTATTTGAGAACGTATGATCTGGAGTCACGTAAATCTAGGACTGTAGGCTAGGTCTGTCCCTCCCTGAATGAGTGAACTCCGGTGTGCTGCTCCACTGGTGAGTCCCAAACGGTAGAATCACTGGGGAGCTTTAAAACTATCCTGGTGCCCGGGTTAGCCTCATGCCAATTAAATCAGAATGACGGTGGGAGCCATGCATCAGTGTTTTCAAAGATCCCCAGGGGCATCAAAGTTTGGGAAGCATTATGATAGACCTTTTTGAGGCTCCTTATTATTTATAGATAGGATTGATAAAACTACCTGTGTCGCATGGTTTTTATATCGATAAAAATGGACTATGTATATCAAGCTCTTAACCCAATTTTCTGACATGATAACTCAATAATGGGGCCTCATTAGTAGCAATATTATTGTTGTCAGGTGGCCAAAAGTTTAGCTTAGAAGTTCTCGGAGAGTTGGCTCCAATATCAAAATCAGCAGGTGATTTACACAAAAATAAACTTGTAGTTCACTCTGACCTTTCGGTCCCTCAGGGGTAGCTCCTTTCATTACACCAGGGTCAAACTCCATATGCACTCTTGGCATGTCACTGTATCTTTAAATCAACAGACTACAGAGATTCATTAACCTGTATTTTTTTTTGTTTGTTTCGCAATAGGAAAATTTCTGGCAATGCCATGCTGCAGTTGGGCCCCTTCTTATATTGGACGTTACTGGCTGCCTTTGAAGGGACAGTGTTCTTCTTTGGGACTTACTTACTTTTTCAGACTTCATCCCTAGAAGAAAATGCAAAGGTAGATAAACGTGATTACTCTTTTAGTATTGTAAGCATGGCTTATGAAAAATCGTTTTTTTCCATAGGCACTGGATTGATCATACACGTATTGTAGCTATAATCATTTTGCAAATTCTTTAAAGGTACAGTATTGAGTTCTCACAACTTCTTTAGAACAATAGAAGTGTTGGTATACAAAATCACTTGCTATGTGCATGGCTAACTAGAGAGGTTACGTGTAAACCTTCTGGAAGCTTAAATTAACTTGGCTGTAATTTTTATTAGATGAACAGAGTTTTGGGGATTTCAGACTTTAGACCACTGCACTTTGATGTGAGCAAAGCTTTTCCTATTTTAAAAGCAAAGTCTGGCCCTACTCAGTTCTTATTCATAGTGGCCTTCCAAAGCTTGGAGTTCAAGGCCAATAACTGTCATACCTTTAGAATTCCCTTCTCTTCCTCCTCCCCTTCTGCATGGTAGTGTAGTGTTTTCCAGAAAGTCTACACCATTCCTACCAGTGCATTCCCAGCAGGTGACTACCTAGGTTAGCACCTGCGCTGGGACGATTTTGCCCTGGAGGCGCCATAGGAGAGAATTGCTAGTGGGGTCAGGTCTTCTTCAGCCACACAGTGGCTGTGTGCTGCTTTCACTGTGTCTGCTGTTTCGGGGCTTCCTCTTTTTTTTTAAGATTTTTTATTTATTCATCTTTAGAGGGGAAGGGAAGGAGAGAGGGAGAGAAATATCCATGTATGGTTGCCTCTCATGCATCCCCTGCTGGGAACCGGCCTGCAACCCAGGCCTGCGCCCTGACCAGGAATTGAACCTCGATCCTCTGGTTTGCAGGCCCGCACTCAATCCACTGAGCCACACCAGCCAGGGCCGGGGCTTCCTCTTTTAAGGTCATTCTTTTTTTTTAATTCATAATATGAAACAAAGTTAACGTTCAAAAAGAATTTACCGAACACAGTGGCAGTGTCTAGAACCTAGTCATATCTGTTAGGAAATACAGATCAAGTACTTTGTAGTAAGTACATGCAGCACTTGCCAAGAAATATGCCCTACTTAATATCTGCGCATGCCCTTGGGCAAGTCACTTCAGCTTTCTAAGTCAACTTTGCCCATCAGTAAAAGGAAGGGATTCGGTATTATGATTTCTCAAGTTTTTTCAGCTTTGTGACTCATTCTGTGACTTGCACTTTTTATTTTGTTTATTTGGCATGTGAATTATGTAGAGGTGACTCTCGCTTTTTAAAAAGTTTGCTGCGACGTAGGTGGATACTCTCCTGCAGTCCTATTGGCATGGTTCCTTTACTTAGCAAATTCTTCAGGTGGTGCATAGGGAGCCTCCACACAGCCGATGTCCAGTTCGTCACCCATGGTCAGTTCATGGTGTCCAGGCTAGATTTTACTGTATATATTGCCATCCTGAATGTTCGCTAAATTTACAGTAAGTTGTAAGAACTGCTATCAGCACTTAAAACATAACATCCATGTATGATTTGATCGAGTTATTTTTTTTTTTGCTTCTATTAACCTTAAGTTTTTGTTTTTGGTTTCTGAAAGCCTTTTACATTTCATTTTCTGTTTTAATGTTATGCACTCAGATCTTGACAGCATTTGGTAAGCATATGTGCCATTCGTTGCCGTTGTTTGGATTTATACATGGTATCTGCTTTTCTTTGATGTGCACATGCTGACAGCTGTAGTATTTACAGCCAAAAGACTCTGCTTTCAAAATGTGAGTCCATTTGTCTGTAAATCAGTCCCTTTTCAGAGCTTTAGTTCTTTATGGCAGGAAAAGCCCGTATCAGTCTCTTTAGCGACAAGTCATGCGATGACTTGTTTTGATGGACATTACTGTTAGTGGCATAGGATCTTTTCCTCTGCCTTTATTATGCCAGTCTTTTCCCTGTTTGATGCTGCATGGAATAATGGAAATAAATGCTACCAACCACAGATGGGCTGTACCTGGCCAAGAAAATCTAAGGTCACGCTAAAACCCAACATTTTGGCCTGATCTTTTGACCTGACATTCCCCAAACAGTTCATACAAACTTTTTTTCGCAGTTATACACAGATTAAACTTGGCTTTTATTTTTGTTAAGCAGGCTTGTGTGTTGTTGGTACATGTAATTATAAATTTTTTTTCAGGTGTATGGAAACTGGACTTTTGGAACCATTGTTTTTACAGTCTTAGTATTCACTGTAACTCTGAAGGTTAGATTTTTTATTTATTCAACTATATTTAACACCATTTTTTGTAATACTTTCTGGTCTTTCACTAATATGTCTTTTTTGTCTTTTAAGCTTTATTTTTATTATGGGTTGTCATCCAAGTCTGAATGCTTACCAAAATATGTATGATATTGGAGATTTAGGCATTTGTATAGTATTTGTGAGGTTTTTTTTTTACTGTTTATTATCTATTCTCTTTATTTGGTTTTACTTTTTTAATTCATACATTATACTTATGTTAGAAATATGTTTCTTCTTTCCAGCTATCTTCTAGATGTTATAAGTGGTATATAATCAGACTCTGTGTGTGTTACCATGTTAAGTACTTGAATATTAAAGTTCTATATTTGTTTAAGAATGCCAGGCCTTAAATGAATTTGGGTACTTAAGACAGTTCAGCAGGATATGTATGCAAAAGAGCTTGGAAGTGATGAAATTTTATATAATGTATTCATCACTGAAATTTACCTATATCACGATCAAATGCATAGAAATACATAGAAGCTAACACACAAGAAGGGTAGTTTTGGCGTAATCATTGGCAGTAATGTAGTAATGGCTCCGAAGCCTTGATGAATGCTGCCCTTGAGGCTCATGAGTTGGGGCTCTCATCTAGTTGAAAGCATAATCAAATTCTTTTTATCATTCCAGGAATGAACACCTCACATGGGGTCCAAGAACGAGTTCCCTTAAATGAATTCTAATATGCCCAGTGATCAGAACTAAAATTCTATTCTTGGTTAATTTCTTACACCTTAAAGTACTAGCATATGCTTGCATCTACTATTTCAGGGCTATTTTAGGACTGCCAGAGATGGTACAATTCTTCTCAGTTTAGCTACTCACTAGCAGAGTATATATAACCCTGGCTTTCTCAATACCTCCGTTTCGTCTTCTTTGAGATGGAGGCTAAAGTAGCACCTGCCTGTTTTAGCATTGTGTGTGTGTGTGTGTGTGTGTGTGTGTGAGAGAGAGAGAGAGAGAGAGAGAGAGAGAGAGAGAGAGAAGTGAATGATACATATAAAACACTTAGAATGCAGTCTGGCACGTAGAATGTGCCCAGTACAATAAATGCTAGTTGTTATTTATTCCTGCGTTTTACAGGATGATTTGAAATGGAAGCCTCCCCACCCCCTTTTCCTCCTAGCCTTGTGTATGGCCCCAGGGCTTCCAAGTGCCTTTCATAGTTAAAGTTGGCCTTACTGCAACATCTTTCAGTGAGTCCCTCAGCAGGCATCCACTCCCTGTTCTTTGGATGGATATTATTGTGACACGTTTCCTAGCAGCCCAGAGGGTGAGCATTCTACACTGGGCTACATTAACAATGTTATCAGTATCCTGTTTATGGGTGAGAAATTGTATCAGAGAGCGGAGGAACATGGTCTCGCAGCAAGTATGGAAGCCGAGATACCACCTCCTCTTTGATAATTAAATGCCCTGGATATTAATTCGTATGGCCCAGAAATTATCAGCAAGTGAAGCAGACCATACTTTCTTGGTTTTAGATTGCATTTGAAAATAATAATAATCAACCCTCACAGGAACATGAAGGAATTAAAATCTAAGATGACTGAAAATATTAATTTAATTGAAAGATAAGGGTTTTTGCAATTGAAAGGCATACTACATAGTCAGACCCGTGATCCATTGCTACATGAAGCAGGTGTGTAGAGCCAGTTGCCTTTGTATTTAGTTACTCCCATCTGTTGTTTTTGAGCTGTCATTACTCTTTTTGTAGTTTGTTTACATTTCCTAGCTCCTCCTTCCCTCTTCTACTGCTTTTCAGTGTACCTACCTCCACCAGCTCAGACTTCTCCTTTTGCCATCGTTTCCCTGGCTGCCACTGCCCGAGGCCTTGAGGCTCTAGAGTCCTAGATGTTACCATTACCTCGTTCTTTGCCCTTCCTTTGCTAATGAGACATCTGTGGCCCCATCCCTACTAGCCGCGTGCTTGACCACATCTCTTGCTTGACCATACCTATATTCCAGAGTCTAGAGGACTTAGGGCAGAGTTTAGCTCTTTCATATCCTCACTTTTTGAAAAGCCTGGACCTTGTCCTTTTTTTAGGTCCATTCTCTTCTGGAAGCCTGGCCCATGCCGGGTTCCCCCATAGGTATCATATTGTATACAAGTAATCATATACCATAGTGTATTACCAATTTGTACCCATCATGAAATCTCTTGTGTTGTATCTTTTCAGCTTGCCTTGGATACTCATTTCTGGACGTGGATAAATCACTTTGTGATTTGGGGTTCTTTAGCCTTTTATGTGTTTTTCTCATTCTTCTGGGGAGGAATTATTTGGTAAGCAGATGTATATGTGTGAGTAATATGTAAATAACAAAATAGGTATATGTATAGCTATATTGTACATGTAAACATTATACTTTTAAGTTTTGATTATATAAGATGGCAAGTATTCAGTATAAATGGACTGGAGGTTACTTCTAGACAGTAACACTGCTGATTTCAGGGAGATTTCAAGTACGAGTTTGGACTGCATGAGTTCCTCAAAAGACCTCCCTTCTGGTAGCTTCTGCCCAAATCTTTCAGCTTGAAGGTGTGTAAACATCTCTCTATGAAGTGAAACTAATTTCTAGCTTGACCTCCCGTGTGATTTCTGGTGGAAATACTCATCCTGTAAAGTTTCTACACAATATAGTGTCTGATAGGTACATTATTATCTACTTGGCCCTTATTCTCTCTTTATGGTACGTAGCTGTCATTCATGTCACTACAGAGGGGCTCGAGGTACGGAATATACACCGGTTAATACTCAGAGGGTTATATCTTAAAATCACCATCTCATTGTTTGCAGAGATAAAGGCAGAATCTACCACTTGGTCTTAAAATTCATTCCGTTCACTCTGGTTTCATAAGCGTGTATTCGGGATTTATTTTGTGCAAGGTATTCTGTGGGGTACAAAGACGTAGACTGTACCCCTGGCCTCAAGGAGATTACAGTCCATTGAGGGGCACATAACTGTGATTGGGAGAGTTATAAGGAATGAAAACAAGTTAGATTTTCAGCACCTTTCTTTGCCCACAACATGGAGGTTAGGGACACCAAACCGTACCCCCCCCCCCCAATTCCTTGCATAGTTGAAAATCCACCTACTACAATATTTTTAAATTTTTTATCTTTAGAGGGGAAGGGAAGGAGAGAGGGAGAGAAATATCAATGTATGGTTGCCTCTGGTGTGTCCCCTGCTGGGAACTGGCCTGCAACCCAGGCATGTGCCCTGACTGGGAATTGAACCACAATCGTGTGGTTCTCAGGCCCATGCTCAATCCACTGAGCTACACCAGCCAGGGCTTCACCTACAATATTTTGACTCACAAAAAAACGTAAAACTACAGCATTCCTTGGTATCTGCTGGGAATTTATTTCAGGACTCTTGTGGATACCAAAATTCGTGGCGGCTCAAATCCCTTATATAAAGTTGTATAAAACTGCAGACAGCCAGCTCTCTACATTCATGGACTTGCAACTACAGATCAAAAATAATGTTTTCCATATACATTTAGTTGAATCCATGTATGTGAAACTGCAGATACATACGGCCAGCTTTACATTTACCCATGTGTTCAAGGGACAACTGTGGTTTTTTTTTAATATCACTGCTGTTTTCATTAACCCGCGGCTTCCCCTGATAAGGGTGCCAGCAGCAGAGAACATGACTAGAGTAAACTCTAAAGATTCCAGAAGTCCATATTTTCACTGGTTTGAGCACAGTCATACATATACCACATTCCATGTTATCACAGAGATGTGAGCACCATGTTTATACTGCTTGAGACTTAATTGGAAGAAATTCTTAGTGTTCTGAAAGGCTTTTTTAAGATAAAAACCTTAATAAATAGCCCTGGCTGGTGTAGCTCAGTGGATTAAGCATGGGCTGGGAACCAAAGAGTCACTGGTTCGATTCCCAGTCAGGGCACATGCCTGAGTTTCAGGCCAGGTCCCCAGTGGGGGCCACATGAGGGGCTACCACACATTGATGTTTCTCTCCCTCTCTTTCTTCGTCTTTCCCCCCTCTCTAAAAGTAAATAAATAAAAATCTTTTAAAAAATTAAAACCTTCATAAATAAAAATATGAAAAACTGAATCATTTAAGGAAGTACTGCTCCAACCAGTATAATTACAGCATATATTTGGCACCTGTATAGGTAATTATTGAGGCAGTGAAGCTAAACCTCTATTTTCTTTAACAGTATACAAATGAATCAAAGTTAATTGGCCAAACGTAATATGCAGTTGTAGTTCTGCCACAGTACCGTAATTCTATGAGTCTAACTCTTACCATGTACTATCCTTCATTAATGTAAAGAAATCCTTT
Source organism: Sturnira hondurensis (assembly GCF_014824575.4). Classification (NCBI taxonomy): domain Eukaryota; kingdom Metazoa; phylum Chordata; class Mammalia; order Chiroptera; family Phyllostomidae; genus Sturnira; species Sturnira hondurensis. Next base: position 633,841 of record NW_028080118.1, on the reverse strand, counting down.
AAGTGATTGACATCATCATACCTATTTTAGTTCACTAGCAATTCTTAACTAAAAATATTAATCTTTATTTTCTTACCTGTAGTGTTGTCCTTAAGTAGAACTGAGTTGAGCTACTATGTGATTGTATAATTCATGCAATAACGCCACCAGCAAAATGTGACTAGAAGCCATGTGGAACTGGAGCTGAATGCTGGTTGCAGCTGATATCTCGGGGTGCGTTCAACCCCGAGGCGTTGCAACACACTCCTCTTTGGGAGTGGGCAGTGGGGACGATGATTTCTGAGACCCAAACCCAATCCTGTGATATCTTCTGTTTTTACTACTCCCCTGCAAAGATCTATAGACACCGTCAAAATAAAAAGAAGTAAAGGTTAAAAAAATAAAAAGGAAACAGAAAAATCTAGAGATACTAATCACAGAGTATTGTAGGTGCCATGTGAAGGAATGCTCTGTGACTAGCTGTCATTTGTGTGTTAATTGAGCCCTTCTAGTTCAATTAACTAACTGCCTAGACAGTGAGGGTGCTTTTCAAAACTAGAGTTTGGGTAGAGCTCTGAAGTTTTTTTCTGTATGGTAGAGACCCTAGAAAGCCTGTTTATCCCAAACCTCTTGAAATTTCCCCACTTTACTATTCTGCTCACAATAATCCTCACTTGAGGATATGTTTACTGATTTTAGGGAGAGGGGAAGAGAGAGAGAGAGACATCAATGTGAGAAACATCAATCAATCGACTCCCATACATGCCCTGACCCGGGATAGAACCCATAACCTCGGCATGTGCTCCGACCAGGAATGAACTTCCTAACATTTTGTGAAGTGTAGGACGACACTCCAACCAACTGAGCCACACTGGCCAGGGCTATTCTCCCTTTTTGTTCTTCAGTCTGGTCCTCATATGTGTAGAGCTACAAGCTTTTTTTTTTTTTTCTATCATGTTACATAAGCGTGCACAAACATCAATTCTTAAATGAGAACCAAGTTCATCTTCAGTGAGCACCACATGGGATCTAACAAATGGAACCAACCAGTCATCTGCGTAGGGCTCCTAATCGGAGGATAGTCTAATGTGAATCCCCACCTTGAACAGCAGCTCTGTGGTTCAGCTCAGGCAGGGGAAGAAAATCTGTTTATGCTTCTCAGTAGCCACGTAACAGTAGTTCAGTGCATGACTTGGAATGAAATCCAACATCAGAACGAGGGGTCCTCCTGGACTTCTGAACTCCAAGGTTTAATGTCCTATTGGCAATATTCTGTCTGTCAAGCTGCTTGGCACACACGCTAGTACTCAATACATGTTTGTGGTAGAATCTTCCCGTTTGAGAGAGACAAGCTCTACAGTTCTTTTTGTATTTATGTAGGGATTTGAGGGGGTTATAAAAATGTATTTTAAATTTGGAATATAGAGCACAAATTACTCTTGTATTAATAAAGCAGCCAAGGAAAAAATGCTATTTAGCATAAAAATTAACCATCATTTTTCTTGCATATCTTTGGAGCCTTAGCATTTTCAAATGTAAATAAATACTTTCCATTTGGCGTCTTTAAAGTTGATTGCTTGGTTGTTTTAAAGTCAAGTGCATTTGCCCTGGCTGGTGTGGCTCGGTTGGGTCGTCATCCCATTCACCGAAAGGTGGTGGGTTCAGTCCCCCATCCGGGCACACATAGGAGGCAACCAGTCCATGTGTCTCTCTAACATCCATGTGTCCTCTCTCTCCCTTGCTCTCTCTAAAACAAATAAACATATTTTTAAAGATTAAAAAAATAAAGTCAAGTGCATTTTATTATATATTTTTCTTCTTTTAAAGATTTTTAAAATTTTCTATGTAGAGAGAAAGGGAGGGACAAAGAGAGGGAGAGAAACATCCATGTGTGGTTGCCTCTCGTATGCCCCCCACTGGGGACCTGGCCCACAACCAAGGCGTGTGCCCTGACTGGGAAGGAATTGAACTGGCGACCCCCTGGTTCACAGGCTGTCACCCAATCCACTGTGCCACACCAGCCAGGACCTTTTTTCTTTTTTGATTATCATTTTTTGTCAAACATTTGATAAATGAAATGTGATTACTACTTTTGGAATGTTATACAGAAAATTATTTTTATTAATATAAATAAGGAAAATTCCTTGTAAATACAAAACACAGTTTCAATTACACTGCTGTTTCACGTGACATGAACTGATTTGTTTTTCCATTATGTATTTTCTTTCCACTCTAGGCCTTTCCTCAAACAACAGAGAATGTATTTTGTATTTGCCCAAATGCTGTCTTCTGTATCCACATGGTTGGCCATAGTTCTTCTAATATTTATCAGCCTTTTCCCCGAGATTCTCCTGATAGTATTAAAGAGTGTAAGAAGAAGAAGCACCAGGGTAAGAACTAAGTTAATGTTACAACCTGATTTTTGGAAGGAGCTTCAGTATCTGCCGTGAACTAAAAGCCTCATTTAGAGAATTGTATTAGTTACAGCATGTTAAACCCCTCCTTGCAGGTTCATCACTTAATTTCCTCTTCTGCATAAAAAGTATAGTAAAAACTTCGTTATCCAATACAGGTGGTAAGTAGATTCCTTCATAGTGTTCTGTGTGACCTTTAGCAATCCATACGGAGTATCACATATGCTCCATATGGAATTTTAAATGACAAAATGACGTATTTCTTTAGCCTAAAATTTTCACACCAGGAATTTCCACACCAACATTCCAGCTTGAACCTTAGAAATTTCCTTGTGGGTCGTTCGCAGATTTTTTTTTTCAGTTGATAATCCCAATTTGCTTCTTCCAAACCTTTCCCCTTCCTTTAATTATAGTGCTGCTTAATCTCTGAGTTGCTTCTAGCCCTGTCTGTCCAGCAGTGTAATTGAACCAAAGAAAATCCCCTGGATGTGGTTTCTATATCCTTCCCCTCCTGAACACACTTGTAAAAATTCAAGATGCTTTTATAAGTGTGTTTTACTTTTGCTGCTTAAATTGTACTTTTTTTTTTTCTTGCGGGAATGAGAAGTCACTACCCTCTGTCAGCCTAATTGCTTGGCGCCTGCATTGCCTGATTTTTTTTGACCGTTTCTAGAAAAGCCTTTCAAGTGAGAGGGGTAGATTAGCCTGGAAAACAAAAAACTTCTGGCAAATTTTGACCAACACGTTAATGAAATATGTCATTCCAGCCAACATTAGCTCATTTGGCCAAATGAAACCCTGTTTCTATGATGTTGTCACCAACTGGATCTCGTAGCCCCTCCAAGGGAACATTTTTAGGAAATAGTCTAAGCTATATCTATCTGACCTATTTGATCACATTTCTGAACCAGTGTAGCCGCAATGCTGCTTTGTTTGATTTTTTTTTTTTTTGGCCTATTGGATTGATAGAATCCAGTGGTTGTCATTATGCAGACATAGGGAACTAAAATAATTATAGTGGGAGTATCTTCAGTGATTAGATATATAAAAGAGGTGTATCACTGACACAAGTCAGTATGGACCCCCACCGAGAGCAATAGACTATCAGTGGCATAAGCCACATTGATTCTTGCTGTACGAGGCTGGTCAGTGCAGTTAAGTGGTCAGAACGAGCCTTAGTTCCCTGCTTCTGCAGGCCTAATGGGTAGAACTGGACACAGTGAAGTTAACCTGGCTAAGACTGCCTTAGTCTACTCTTCCATCTTTCCAGTAGACGCCCGACTAACTCCCTCTAGCCTGGTGTTGAGTCTGAGCATGGGAAAGGGACATTTACTTGTGTGATTATATTTTAGTATCAGTTGAACAGAGGTAAAATGGATTGCTGTAACCCTCTCAGAATGGCTCCAGTGGCAATTTGCATGAACCAAATAAAAAATGTCACAGTAAAAAATGGTTTGGTACCTTATTATAATGAAGAATTTGTCTTGGAAGGATCTCTGGGGTGTTCTCCCATTCTTTTTATTTGGGAGTACACTTTGGGGTGGTCCTAAATGTTTTCCTTATTTGGGGTAATGGAGCTCATAGTAAATAATGGCTCCTACCCAGCTTCGTGCTGTAGAGATAAAAAGTCTCAGAAGTCAATACCTTCAAACATATCTTATCCTCTTTCTTGGGCCCTTTCTTTAAAAAATAAAACTAAATCCTTAGGTGATAAGAGCTATTAAAATTAGATACTGGAAAAATCAGGTACTGGCTGAAGATGACTTTTATATAAATTAAATGATTGTTAAATGGAAGGAGGCTACAAAGCAGTCACAGATAAAGATGAGAACATTCCTAATTTCTGTTGAAAGCGTGCAGTCCTGGGACTGCAGCCCTTTTTACGTAGCAAGCATAGAGTGTTGCCAGGTGTTCAGCATGCAATTTGTTTGCCCTGGGTTATGTACGTTGTAGGAAGAATTCTAGTGTCCATGCTGTAGCTTGGCATGCTGACGTGCTGGAACAACGAGGAGACTTCCCGTCATCACCTTCATGCATTCAATCATTCGTTCCTTCATTCCTGCCCTCATTGAACCAGTGAACATGTTGAACCACCTAATGATGAACAGCTCTCTTTCTAACCAATGTCTGAAAGGCTAAATGGTTTTTCAGACTCGGTGTGATTTTAAGAGTTTCAGATGAGGCAGAATGTTGTAGGCACTCAGCAGTGATGCCATTTTTTCCTTTTTGCCATTTTTTCTCTTGTGAGAAAACACAAGAGTAAAGTAGTGAATGTGAATGCATAAAGACCAACTAAAACCTCACAGCCATGGGTATTCTGATAAGTCACAGGTTTACATAAGGCCCTGTTTGGCCATGTCAAAGAGGCAGAAGCCACTTCAAAGATAAAGCAGAAAGCATATCTTAATGACCAACAGCCTGACATCCTGAGTGACTCCCTACTTTGTTCAGTATCCCTTGCTAAGGCATTGGCCTCGTTTTAAAGAGAGGCGAAAGATTCTTTTCCACTAGGTTGGCCTCTTACCTGACAGGCTCCCTAATGGGGTAAAGGATCTGTCCCTACCTAGAGGTGGAAGATGCCCTGACCACCAACCAGTAAGCATCTTGGATACTGTGTATCCATTGCTAGAAATGTCTGTGGCAACTAAGCTCCTAGTGCTACCCTCACATGGGTCGTGGCTGGCTCTTGGAGAAGGGAATTTAGCAGCAGGTAGTGAAACTGGCTCTGTGGGCTTTGAGAAAGAAGCTAAGCCATTTACATGTAACAATTACAGAAGCAGCTTTCTGGTGACTCCCATTCAATTTATCCCACATTCCCTGAGGGTCCACTATACATTAGCTACTCTACTAGGTGTTTCTAATTCAGGGATGAATCAGATAAGGCCCCCAGCTCATAAGGAGTCTCACTCTAGTTAAGTTATAAAGGGGATTCATATTATATAAGCAGAACAGTAGAGTGAATGATATGGCTTATTTTAAGACAACTGAGGTATCTCAGTGTCTGAGTCACTGTCTCCTGAAGCCTCCAGGAAAAAGGCTTGTATAAGGGCCTTTTCTGTTGTGGCAGTAACATTATCAAGAGTTCTATCTTCAAAAAGGTGAGGGGATTAAGAAGTACAAATTGGTAGTTACAGAATAGTCATGGGGATATAAAGTACAGCATAAGGAATATAGTCAATAATATTGTAATAACTATGTATGAGGCCAGGAGGGTACTAGATTTATCGGGGCACTTTGTAAGTTATATGAATGTCTAATCATTAGGTTTTACAGCTGAAACTAACGTAATATTATACAGTAACTGTAATTGAAAAACTTTTTTTCTATTTAATTTTTAAAAGGTCGGGGGGGGGTTTCTGCTATCTTCAGATATAGGTGTCCTCAGTGATTTAACTCAATGATATAATTAAGCTAATATATTCATCAGTTATATTTTCAGCATTTTTAAAAAGATTTTATTTATTTATTTTTAGAGAGAAGGGAAGAGAAGCAGAGAGGGAGAGAAACACCAATGTGTGGTTGCCTCCCGTGTGCTCCCCACTGGATACCTGGCCTTGCAATCAAGGCATGTGCCCTGACCAGGAATTGAACTGGTGACCCTTTGGTTCCCAGCCCGTGCTCAATCTACTGAGCTACACCAGCCAGGGCTAATTATTTTTAAAATTTCTAAATATGTTTATTGGTTTTAGAGAGCAAGGAAGGGAGAGAGAGGCAGGGGGAGAGAGAGAAAGAGAGAAAGAGAGAGAAACATCCATGTGGGAGAGAAATATCAGTTGGCTGCCTCCCATACACACCTCGACCAGGGATCCAACCTGCAACCTAGGTATGTGGCCTGACTGGGAATCAGTCCCCCAACCTTTTGGTATACGGGATGACACTCGAACCACCTGAGCCACACCTGCCAGGGCACACTGTGCTTAATTTTTGAGCTAAGATTCCATCATTAAGAACCATAGAGCTTTTCTATAGGTTATAAATGGACAAAGCTGCACTGCCACACTGCTGACAGTGTATGATGAAATTTCAGAGGAAATTTAAAGTTTAGGATTTTTGGTATTTCAAAAGTTGTGTTTCCCTCTGAGCACAATTGTTGAGCTGTCTCTCAGCAAAATATATCCAAACTTTCTGGCCAGGTAGTAAATATCACTTCTCATTACCAACGGAGGAATTTTCCACATGTCTTTATGGAAGTTTTCCCATGTAAAACGCCACAATAAAAAGGGAGGCTTGACTTTGCCTATTAGAGATAGGGACACTAATACTCCAGCAGGAAGGGGCCCCGCAATATGGCGATGCCTAGCACTGGATGTCTGCACAAGCAAGCAGAAATATTCCATTCTGGAGAGAGTTCTTTCAGAGTGGAAGGCAAGGAAGGATGTCGGCTGACAGCAAAATTCCCGGAGAAAGCACTTTGGGACTTTTGGAAGCGCAATTTATCCTTGTAATAACACTGGTGACAATCATCATTCTATTGAAATGCTGATGGTCACCTGCAACCAATGGTTCTGAGGATAATAGTCCTGTGAACTGGATTAGACAAAAATAAAGTTGAATTCTAACGTTGTGGCTGTTGAGATGGATCTCTATGCATTGGCCTCTTTGATATACTGCTAACTGAGCTGGTGTCAAAGGTCTCTAGATGACTGCAAAGGAATGTGGAAATTTCATACTGTTTCAGCTCATTATCTCCCATTCTCTGCCAGCTGTATGGTTTTGATTGCTTCAGATACTATGACCATGTTCCTTACCACCTTCTGTAGTTTTATACTTCCTTTTTTTCTGGATAAAGTAACATAATCTATTAGCCCCTAAAATTTGTGCTTCATAGAAATAAGTTTAGCTTTAATGGCTGGATGCAAGGTTTTGAGTGGACCAAAATATTGCAGTCTTAAATAGATAATGCTTGCAGAGTAAACATGAGGGTGGGGGACTTCATCGTGGTGTGTGCCCGCAAAATAGAAGACAAAGCAATTTTCAAAAATTTTCTAGAAATGAAATATTTCTCTAGCTTTATTCATTTGTAATTTCCATGTTATCAACATGTCCCCAACTTTCCTTAAGGTAAAATACTAACAGGAAAAAATGTAGTAATGTTAAAACAGGGATAAATCCAAGCATTTGCCTTTAAAATTGTTTATTGGACTCTGTTGGATACAGAAATGACTTTACCTGGTTTCTTTTTTTGAGCCTATTTTCGGTAGCTACTACATAGATAATGTGGGTAATTAGCAACATTTGTTCGATTTATTTTCGTAGTCCATTGCTCATCTTCTGTTTTCCTTGGGCAAGTCTGTAAATTAGCTTATAACTTCAGGCATAGAATAAGAAGAAAAAACATAACCTTTTTGGTTTTCTGGTGAAACTTTATCAGTGTTTACTTTTTTCTGGGCATTTTAAAGGAAAACTGTAGAGCTCCTTAGCCTACCCTTTTGAAGAGCTCTCCGTAAGAAAGGAGGAAACCCATCGCATTATGTTTAGAATAGAGCTAGTCAAGCACCAGCTCAGAGGTGGATGGGACTAAAGCGTGGTTTCACCAAATGTTGGTACATTGGGTTAGTTTTGAGGAGGGGTTTTTTTCCCTCCAATTGTTTATTTAATTATTTTTCAAGTACAGTTTTCTGTCTATTACTCCCATCCCATCCCACCCCTGTGATCCCCCCTCCCTCCCATTTCCACCCTTCTCAGTGGTTGTTGAGTAGGTTTTTAACCTGCAGCTGTTCAAGGGCAGGCAGTCTCTTCAGAGTGTGTGTGCGCAGTTGGATAGGGGAAGCAGTCGGGTTCAAGGTAGAGTGGTAATGGGCACAGACCTCGGATCAACGGATTTTGAAGTGGATTAATGACTTAGTAAAATGCAGATTAGAGATCGGCCTTATTTCAGTGAGAAGCCTACTTTTTCATTATTTCATTCAAAATAGTCCATTTTCCCCATTAACAAATAATTTTAAATTCATAGACAGAGAAATAGTAGTTTGCACACATAATAGACCGTTCCCAATTCTAACTTCTACTTTTACTTGAGCAAGTAACGGCTTCAAAAATAACATGGCATTTTGACTTCAAATTCTCCAGGTTTCTTTTTAAATGTCTTACATTTCAGAGAATATTTACTTTTTTTTGTTTGTTTTGGTTTCTGCATTTCTCTTTTTTCTACTGCAATTTCCCACCTTTTGTGCAATTGTGAACAAGGTAACGAGTCGCCTCCCCTCCTCAGGAACATCTGCTATCTTCATGCTTTCCCAAACCTCCAGCAGTCACAGTTTCTCTTGGAGTGAATAAGGTGATTTCCTTTCTTAATGTACCACCTTGCTTGCATTCTCATCTGCCTGACACCATTTTCTGATTATGAGGAATTACTTCTCATGACTCATTTTGATATCTTCTGTTGATACTTAAGAGTATTTTGTCATTTTTCTTTAATCATTTGTTCATCTTCTGAAATCGTCACGCTGGAGAGGATATTATTTTCAGACACTCGGACAGTAAGTCTCTGGTTCCATTGATTTCCTAGTGCACAGCAGAGCCACGGTGTGTTAGAGCTGATCTGCTCGCCAAGACAGGAAGGTTTTGCACAAATTTCTCTTTGTTTGATACCCTGACGGCACTGCCACAACTCTCAGAGGTGTTCACCAAAAGGATGGCGTGGTTACTAATCAGACCATATTGACTCATCTGCCACATAACCTACCAGTGTCATGGCAAAAACCCGAGTTTGGCACATACTATTAATGTCTGTATACTTCTACCGTGAAAACAATTCAAGTTGGAGACTTCTTGGCTCTTTAAATGTATTCATGTAAATGTTATGCATTTGCTACAGTGTGATCATTTGTTCTTTTAGCCAGAAGAGTAGTCTATAGAAAATGATTTTTTTCTTCTACATTTTTGTCAGCAGGTAGGTTAACCAGTCTTCAAACCCTTTAAGTATCTTTACCTCACTATTACAGAGAAATCTGAGCTGTAAAAAGGCATCTGACTCATTGTCCGCCAGACCTTCAGTCAGACCACTTCTTTTACGAACATTCTCAGACGAATCTAATATATTGTAACAGGTACCTAGTATTAAGTGGGCTGGCTTTAAAGAAAAAGATTAACAGCATTATAAAGAAAAAATGAAAATATCACTCTAAATTTTTTCTGCTGTTGGTGTGGTGAACTTTATACTATTCTTTGCCAAAATATAAAGATGCATTACTTGGAATATGGGGAATATGAATTTTAAATTTGCTAACCCCCAAATAAAATGTTCAGCATTTTTCAGAGCTGGAGAGTAAATACAACATATTTCATTTGTAAGGGGCTGGTAGTCAATGGCGGTACCATCGTGTGAAAATGCTCATTAATACCGATCAAGAAGTATAATTTTGATTTTTAAATGTCATTTGAAAAATTGAAAATAAATATTCCAAAATTGCATCTGTATAATATCAAGTCAGTTTAGCACTGCATGTTCTTTTGGGAATTATGTGGAAGTAATTTAATGTGTTTGTATCTCCATGTGCTGTGTCCGTGTGTTTGCAGGTTTAAATTTAATGTCCTTGTAAATGTCTAATCCCCAAATATATATTAATGAGCCAGTCTACTCTAATCGCTTTTAATGTCAAGTTTTATTCAAGCTAAATGTTTCAACTTTCAGAGGTAAAATCTTGCCAAGCCATTCAGGGGGGTGCTAACCTAATTCTGTATACTGCTTCATAATTAATTTCTCCACAAATGAGTAAATTTCATTTGCCAACAAAAGAATATTTGGAAGGAATTAACACGCTAGGGGAGGAATCCTTGTACTTGGAATGACTCCCCCACGTGTACTTCGTTTCCCACTCCAGGGGCCTGTTACCCCAGACCTTCATCAGTCTTTTATCCATTCTTGGGTATTCAGAGTGACTCATGAATGAGGTTTACAAGCTTGTCAGCTTGGAAACAACCCTATACAGCTTAGGGCAGGCTGTCTTTCCTGAACACATAAAAATTAAAGCTTATCGTAAAAGAAATTTTAGGTCAGTTTGTTTTGAAACTTAACAATTGTGAGTCCACTTCATGGGCTCACTCCTTTGCTGGCCGTCAACTTCACACTCCAGCAAAGAATAAATATTGAACTAATGGATCGATTCCATCGGTTCTTCTGTCTCCTGCAAGTTCATCACAGTCTGCATCTGCCATGTTATTTTGGGAGCCGACTGGTTTTTGCCTCCATCTGTGGTCCCCCAGCCCCCATTTTGAGCAGCTTGCCTGCTTATGTTCTCCCTCAGTGATGACTCTGCTTCTCAGGAGCCTTTAAAGTCTTCGATTGACTCTTTTGTCCCAGATAGTCCTGTCCTAAGCTGTGTGGTGCATTTTAGCTGTACTTTTTCTAGTGATTTTTGTATCCCCCTGGATTGCTGTCTTCAGCTTGTTCTGTGGTTTGGGGGACTAGGCTGGGTCACAGACCCTGCTGCTGCTTTTGGCCTCTCCAGGGCCTTAACTCGTACAGTACATAAGAGAGAGCTAAGGAAGTTGTGCTTTTCTTTAGCACTTGTTGTATTTTAACCTACTTATTTCTGCCAGGAATATACATTCACATGGCATTAGTTCTCCAAGGAAAATATTTGGCAATTAGTTTCACCCCACTGAGCTTGTCACTTGTGTGACAGTGGCAGCCTTCTTTTCAGTAGTCCCCATGACCCTGCTACCTGAAAGAGCAGTGCGGGAATGTGGAACGTGAAAAGAAATGGAAGGTACTGTACAGGACTCCTACTCCAGCCACGGCAAGGAGGGTGCACCTTCCTTGGGAAAGAAATGGAAAGGAAAGAGCACACCCCATTAAAGCCTTCCACCACTCAGGTTTGAAAAGGTTGGATTTTAGAGTAGAGAATCAAAGTTAGGCTCCCTCCCTCGACATACGACTTCTGCTTTTCAGCATACCAGATTCACTCAGGCATCCGTTGGCCTATCACAACCCATCCCGATCACAGCATTTGATAATATTTAGAGGACAGAAAAGAATGTACAGGTTTTTTTTTAGATTTTATTTATTTATTTATTTATTTTTAGAGGGGCAGGAGAGAGGGAGAGAAACATCAATGTATGGTTGCCTTTTGTGCATCCCCTGCTGGTAGTTAGCCTGCAAGGAACCGGTTTGCAACCCAGGCATGTGCCCTGACTGGGAATTGAACCTCGATCGTCTGGTTCGCAGGCCCGCGCTCAATCCACTGAGCTACGCCAGCCAGGGCAGAATGTACAGTTTTTTTAAGGGAAATTTCTCTGTTTCCTTAAAAGACAATGAATGAGAAAAACAGAAGAGTCCACTGACCCTTAGATACATGATCTGCCAACAAGAAAATTAACTTGAGCATTACAGGGAGGAGACAGGTCTCTTTCAATAAAGGGAAAATACTTTCACAACAGTCTCTCCAAACAGTGTATCTTCAGACGAGTCTCTGCCAAAATGCACACATCCAGAAACCAGTCACGGATGCATCCACTCAGCATGCCCTGAGCATCTGCTGCGCGCCAGGCACCGTGCTAGGCGCTGGAGATAGAAATAAAATGCCCCTGTTTTCAAGGTGCTCCCAGGCTAGAGGACGGGATCTGCGGTGGGAGGTTAGTCCCAGTGGCGACGGCTATTAGGAGAGCCCTGGAGCTGTCCAAAAGCAGAAAGCAAGCCTGAATCTGAATCTGATTCTGCTGACCAATGACGAAACGATTAAAAACTGGTGATTGTGTCACTCTTTTCTTTTTCCCTGCATGTGAATAAAACTTGGCACTTTAAGACAGTTGCTTTCCAATTGTAACCAAATTTACTACTTGATTTATTTTTGGCAATGCTATGCAGATGGTTTCACCGTACTCTTATTAAAATAAGCCTTTTAACTCTGTATATTTTAAATTTTTTCAGAATCAGAATCTTGACCTGCCTATGTTATTGTCCTACAAGCATATTGACAGTGGTTACAGCTAAAAAAGAAAGCATGAAGAAACAACTACAAAAAGTTATCATCTCAGGATACTCAATATGCAACAAACTGAACCACTCTGTTATGTCTAGAGTTCAGAATAAATGTCCATTAAATACCAAATGACTATCATAATCATTTACAGTTATTGTAAGTAGCCAATATGGCCAAAGCTCTAAGTTATGAATTACATGAAAGTTGAAAGTAAGAATATTTAGAATTCCGGCTTTAAATAGAATAAAGTAACTTTCCAAATGGGTGCTCTTTTAACCCATGAAATTTGTGAATGGATTTTAATACAATAGTATAAAATAGAAGTCATGCAATGGGAATGAATAGATTTTGCTAATTTGTCTTTTCTTTTTGCCTGGCGGAAGAAATTGGCTGTTTGGATCACATTTCTTGTTCCTGCTGAATTATAATCTTAAATTATTTTCAACATATGAAAGGCATACTTGAAAATTCAGGAAGACTAAATGATGACATCAATGCATCAGATAGAATAATTAATCCTTTCCGTTTACCCACATGCTGAGTTTGTCTGGATGGAATATCCTTGCCCCCCAAATACCTTGAACACGTAGGTGGAAGTAGTGTTAGTCCTGGATGTTTTTGTGAGAATCCAAAAAAAAAAAAGTATTTTATTTTTGTTCTTCTGAATAAGCCCCACTTAATGGGTGTGCGGCTACTAGATTTGCAAATAAAACATTTCCAGTCACTTAGTAACCCCTTAAAATAGTTCAGTTATAGCAGATTTCCCCCATATTAGCCATTCTGGGATGAGATTAGGTGAGCAAAGCCATGAAACCACTTTACATAAAAGGGAAGGTCGTTCTGCACATCAGTCTTTCAAAACTTTGTAGGGAGCAAGTAAGAGTAACTTCTTTCAGACTTAAGGGTTTTAATCTGAAAGAGGCTACATGTATGCATATATTCAGCACTTTTCTTATTGCCAATTTGGGAGGGATGGATCCACCCCAAGACAGTGGGTTTCAGCCTGCAAAGCCGCAACTCGAGGCATAAATGTTGTCTCTCTCAGCAAACTCGGCTGGTAGCAGTCTAACTCTAAACCGTGAGACCCACCTTGGGCAAGTCCTCGACTTCCTGGGCTAAAAGGAGGTTTTAGCCTCTTAATGAGTTCACTTCAAACGTAAAAGTCAATGTGAAGGGTCATCATTACATGTAAACATGCAACATACTGTTTATGGATATCTGTGACATTTGACTACTAGATTGAAAGGGTTTTTAAAAAAGTGTTCATACCAGTTTCCATTTCTGTTTGCCTGTACTGTTATTAGTGTTTATAGCGTACCCTTTTGGGAAAGTATTGGGTTCGATCCGTACTGCTGTGTTTACATAGTCCATATGGCACATTTGATTCTTCCATATCTAGCTTGTGTTAGTGTTTAGGTGTGACTTTTCTTAAATTTTAGGAGGACATCATTTCACTCGTCAGAACCATTTCATCATCACTGACCCATTCCCACTACTGCATTTGTTCTCATCTGTCAGTATTATTTGTGAATATTTTGTTTGGTGTCATTCACACCTCACGTCCATATTCTGTGTTCTGGTAGCCTGTATCGAAAAGCAAAGTCTACATATTCTTTGCCTATTCCAAAGAGCTAAAAAGAGAGACCCAAGAAAGCTTTGGATGTTTTGTTGTTGTTCTTATTTTTATTGTCGTTGCTGTACTGTTACTGTTTTTGTGTAAAAACTCTGGGGACTGTGAATACAAATGAGAGAGCCACGGTGGGTAAAGAAGGTCGTTTCATGCAGAGCCATTGCAGATTTGACATGATCAGAATATCCATGGTAGTGGAAATAAAACTGGTAGCCATTAAAATTTCTTGCAGCCAGCGAGAAAGATGAGTAAGGGGGATGTCATGTCTCAGCCACACATGACACTTGCACTCCAAGCTTACAATGGCCATGACGTGTAATACCATGGGTTAGATCCCTGAGGGGACCCAACTCTCCTTTTTGAGAAACATTTTATGAGTGAGCTATAAAACGGCTAGTGTGGGGTTAACAGATGGAACAACTTGAAGTAAGCCATCCAGTCGGCCCAGCACTATGATCTAACCACCTCATTTTGTGACAGAGAAGGAGAAAAGTGTAATAGTAGGATCCTACTACATCATTGGAATAATTTTGAACTGTCAATGTCCTTGTAATTCCACAGCTGTCCGTTGTTTGAGGATGTCATCTACTAAACTGAGAAAATTAATTCCATACCTACTACATTTACACCAGCAACAGTATGAATGGAAGCGTAAATCTGCAACATTCATAATAATTTAGTAATGCCGTTTTTAATAACATGCCTATATAAATGTGTAGATTTTAATGCGTGTTGACAGAATCATTTTTCAGCTTGCAAAATGGGACTGCAATATGACATTTTTCACTTAGGCAATTTTTTACATCTATGTTGTTGCTTTCTATAATGAATGTGAATGCCATCTTTTATGAATGCAACTTGCCTTTTTCATTACAAAAATTTTCTTTGATGTAATCAATAAACTTTGGTATGATATGATTGATATTTTAGCCTCTTTTTTTTGGAAAGATCTGTTTGACATAAAAACAATGTGGAAGCAGTTTGGTGATGGAAAATAAGTTTCTAATTTCCTCTCTGCCCGTACAAATCACAAAAGGTTGACCGTTTCTCCATGCGTTCAGCTGACACTTTAGGGCAGTGTCTAATTTGTGGAGGTCACGCTGTTGGCAGGAGGATTGAATAAGACTGTATCTTGTCACTGCACAGATAAAAGCCCAACCAAATCAGCAAATGCGTTTTGAAAGTCTACTGTGTGCTTGGCAGTGCGCACTTGCTGCTGCCCACGCATCAGAAATGGTGTGGTACATGGTCTGTGTCTCCATCCCGTTGAAATCACTTGATCCTTAAGTGGCCAAAGATGCAGGGATTTTACAGTAGCTTGGAATTCAGTCCAAAATGTGTGTGTGCACCTCTCCCTCTTTCCCTCTCTCCCACTTCTCGCCCTCCTCCCCTCCCCTCTCCTCCCCCCTCCTCTCCTCAGACATGGAAGTCCCTTTTGAAAGACTCTGCTCACCTTCACTGCTAAGAAACTGAAATTTCTCCACTGTAATTTCATGCATTACATTTTGGCACTTTTTGTTGCCCTTTGTTTCATTAGATGGGAAAAGGTCTGTATTTGAAGGTGAGACCTGAGGTAAAGTTTCAGCTTGGCCACTTAGTGACATTTCCCTCCCAATCTTCTGTCTTCTCCCTTGCAAAATGGTGCCTTGGGAGTGAGGGGTGGTCGAATGAGGTAAAAGATCAACATTGCTTTTGTAAAATGTCATTTGGTATTCAGATGAAAGCATCATGTTTTATATTCAGAGTTTGGGTGGCTTTGACTTTGTAAATGAATAGTTGTCATTTACCAAATTTTCATAGATGTGTCTTAGATTCTTTCCACCCTCTTAGAATTAGTCTATTGAGGCTTCCTTCCCTTCCCCCAACCAACCTTGCGGGGAGCTGCCTTAATGCTGAGTCTGCCCCGGATTGGCCAATAAAGTAAGTATTGTGAGAGTCTTGAGTGGCTTGGCCCCTTCAACAAGAAGGACATGCAAAGGTTAGGGGCTAAGGTTATCACTATGGTTATTCAGTGAATGTGTCCGTGGCTGAAGTGCCGGATGCATACTAATGAAGCTTGAAGGGCCGAGTTCTCAAAGTAGTTGTCAGGGGGAAAAAGGGGGACTTAATCATTTCATGACATTTAACAAAATTATTTTGACACATTTTCCCCAGCAATGGATGGAGAAAGGAAATGCGGGCTCAGTTTCTAGTACGTGGACCTGTCATGCCGAAGAAATCACTGCTGTGAGGACCGAGTCCTCATTTCATGGGACTTAGGAGCTAGTGCTTGGTGTGGGCCTCTGGCTGAAAGGGGCAGCACACCTTTTGGTGGGCCAGAGTTCCTGCGACGGCAGGTCTTCAGCCCTGGCTCTGGGTGGGGAGACGCAGAGGATGCTCGTGGCTAAAATGCCCGCTGCTGCTTTAGTCTCTTCATCAGTTTACAAGGGCCTGTAAACTGATGAAGAGACTACTACTACAGTAAACTCACTGAATCTCAACTAAATCCTAACTAATACGGGAGTATTAGCTAATGCTCCCTCCCACATTAGCTAACACACACCTAAGAACTACTGTACTATTACATATATTCACTCCTTTATAGTCGTTCAACAACCCTGTGAAATAGGCGTTAACATGTATTCATTTGACAGCTAAGGAAGCTGACTCACAAACCAAGGTCACCCAGTTTGGTCAAGGCAGGTCTGGGACCCAGGTGTTCTGACTAGAGTTCATGCATTTAAACCAGGATACTGTTCCCATCATTGTACCGCCCCTGGTGGCATGAATAAACATAAAGCATCACGATGTTAAATGCAAAGCACTAATATTAACCATGACGGTATCAGGCCCAAGCTGAGGGATATTCTGCAAATTAACTGGCTTGTAAACTTCAAAGCGATAAAGATTACAAAAGACAAAGGCTAAGGAACGGCCACTTAAGCAGACAACATAACTAAGTGCAGTGTAGGGTCCTCAGATGCTGAACCAGAAATTGGATATAAGTGGGGTTATTAGCAAACATTATGGTACATACATCATGTACAATTATATGTTATAATGTTCATATTCTGAGATTTGAAATTGTACTGTGATTATATATGTCATATTTTATATAATGAGTGAGTCTGAGTGAAAAGTATATGAGGATTTTTTCTAGTTTTTGCAACTGAAGTCTGAAGATATTTCAAAGTTATAATTTGTAAAAATAAAAAGTTAAAACACAGTGAGGCCTGAAAATAACCTGAGGGAACATTAAATTGAACTGAATGGAGGAGACTGAAATATAAATTATTAGCGAATATCTGCATAGCACTTTCTGGAATGTGTTTACATACCTCGTTTAATGTTTACAACAGCCCTGTGTACAGATCATTAAACTCCAGATTTTTACAGATAAAGACAAAGGCTCAGACAGGTTCATTATCTCGCCCCTGGTCCGACAGGACTGAACCCAGGTCTGACCCATGCCTTTCCCGCTGCACCACACTGCAGTTTGGGCTCTTAATGCATGCCCTCCTGGATTCTGGAGCGATTAAAAAACAGACTGTGGTGCAGTCATTTCCCTGTGGGCCCATCAGGATGCAGTTAGTCCTACTCCAAGTCAAACCATACACGGGAATCGCGTCGACACTTCAAGCGTGGAGGTGGGTGGCCTCTGAATGCAGTAGGGCCAGGGCTTTCCGGTTTGTCCGTGAACTGGGCTTCCCCCAAGTACTGCTCATTCAGGTGTCCCAGGCAAGTTTTAGCCTACCCCTTCCTCCTGCCATGTGAGTGAGAACACAAGCAGTCTCCTTCAACTTAATCATGAGGCATTTGTTTAGTCACCTGCCTCTACCTCTGGTATCTAAATTATGTACTTAAGGCAAGAACATGGAGATATTACCAGCACTCCGTCTGAAATGAGTCTGCCCCAGTCTCTATCAAAATCTGATTGAGATGATTGTTATTTAGCATTTCACAAGCTGGGTTGTGTGAAACTAGAGTCCTAGGGAATGGTATTAGGTTTTCTGGAGAAAGTGGGTTCCCTGGGCAAATAACATCGGGAAGTTGTGTGTATGAATGTCTCTTGTCGAGAAGTTACGATGCATACTAGAACATTAAAGCCTCTGAGAAAGAATATTAAAGAAAGCCATTGGACTTTGTTTAACTCGCTATGCTGCAAACACTGGACCAAGAAACCCATTTTGCATCGGCCATCACAACAAATCATCGGAGTGCAGTTTTCGGTGGTATTTCACTTGAGAAATGAAACAAAAGCTAAGTTCTCTACACGGGTGACTATATGAATCGCACACTCCTCCCCACTCACTTGATGGAGTTCACTTTCATGATCTGAGAAAGATGTAAATATAGTTTTTAAGCCACAAGGATCAAAGACCAAAGTGGAAAACAGACCATCCCATTTATTGAAAATGGAGAGAACTTCATATAGGGAATTGATAGCGTATGTGATGGCGGAGCTGAAAACCCCACTGGGGACTCCATGCAAAGCGGCCCACAGATTAGAAAGAGCAGGAGGCCAGAACCATTGTTAGGCTGGTGGGACAAGGAGGCAGTAGAGGTTCTGGCTCTTATGGCCTGGTCGCTTGGCAGCAATGGGAATCACTACGGCCATGTCGTGCAGCTGGGGGCCCAGTCTCACTCAGTCACTGTTGAAGATGCAGCCTGAGGTAGAAACACACTGCCTTGTCCTGGCTGTCCCCAAGCTTCCAGCCAGTGCCTTCAACGGGCTGCAGGCAGCTAACATGGGAGCCTGAGGAATAGTTTGCAGGGGTCACTCGCCCTCCCTACGGTGCAGGGCAGAGCGGTGAGCAGCAGGGAGCGCCTCTGAGGGGAAACAGGCCCACAGCCGGCACATCTAGGATTTGATGAGTCAGGTTCAAATTTCATGTCGTAACAGTGTATATTAAAGATGCAACTTTAAGAAACTAGATTCTAGCTCCTTTATAAACCCCATCCTTTATATTTCCCAGATGAAGAAAATGTGGAAAAACGAATGTGAACTCAGCTCTGTAATATACTTAGTGTAAGACGGATGATGATTTCTGGATACACAGATTAATGGAAGTAGGAAGTGCCTTCTTAATGAGTAATAAAGACACTTTAGCACTACACAGACTAGAGCTAAATAAAGGAGTAAGCATATCTAGATACATGAAGGTTACCTACATCATATTCAAAATTCAAGAACATATATACCACATCTTCTTAAATGGACCTTAAATACAATTCGGTGCGGCGGGGGGGGGGGGGCTCATTTTAGCCTCAGGCTGGGACAAATGGTAAAGTGCAACTTTGCCAGTAATAGATGGCCATTTTGTCTGCTTTAGACCGTTCTGTGTTTCTATGGCCTAGAGCCATGCTGGCACTGTAGATAATACTTAACAAATATGTATTTAATTAATGATCATTGCTTTATGTCTGACTGTTGCCTGAGCCTATTTCTCAGCTGCCTTTGAGCTCACAGAGGAGGGGATATTGCCATGTACAACAGTGTTCTTCGTGTTTTCTCCTTTAAAACCTTCAGGTTCAGACAGCCAGTCCCAAGCTCATGAGCTCGGTTCTTGTGTTCCGAAGGCAGATCACTAAGAAGAACGTAGAAGGTTTGCAGAGGAGAGGGGAGAAAGGGGGAGTCGTGGGCCTGCAGTGTCTTGCAATTACACAATTACAGAGCCTTTCCCCGGGCTGCTAAAAGAGAAATGACAAAGGGGTCTTGGAGTACAAAGGGCAGGCAGGACTTGCTCTCTCCTACTAAGCAGCACTTTCAGGGAAACGGCAGGAACGGAGAGACCAACAGTGGGGTGTGTGAAGGCAGACAAGATCCTAGGCAGCCTTGGCAAGAGCCAGGAGAACTGGCTGTGTGAGACACCGTGTAGTCTGGGGGAATGGGCCTCTCAGGTGTTAAGGTATGTAGATGATGAGTAAGGACCACATAGGTGCCCTCAGCCATTCCCAACGCCTGGACACCGCACTAGCTCCAAGTACCATACATACATAGTACAACCCTGAGGAAAGGGGGACCCCAGGAACAACGATTTTCTTTCATTCATTCATTTACTCATTCGTTTATTTAGGTGGACTGGCAGGAAGGGGGCTAGGCAGGGTCAGAAACTAAATTTATTTTTAGATATATTTATTTTTTATTTTATTTTATTTTATTTATTTATTTTTAGAGAGGAAAGGAAGGAGAGAGAGAAATATCAATGTATGGTTACCTCTGGTGTGTCCCCTGCCGGGAACTGGCCTGCAACCCAGGCATGTGCCCTGACTGGGAATCGAACCTCAATCGTGTGGTTCGCAGACCCGCACTCAATCCACTGAGCTACACCAGCCAGGGCCTATTTTTAGATATATTTATTGAGTGCACACCCGCCCCTGCATTTGCTGCATTACCTTAACAGCATTATGTCTCTCGTTGTCCACTGTCAATGTCTACCTAATTGGATTTTCTAGATAAACTTACCCATTCAGGCATCAAAACTTGTTCTCTATATCATTTTGAGTGGAAGACTTTTTATACTGTTGCCCTTTTTTCCCCTGCCCTTAATACAGGAGGCACAAAATACCACCTGACTGTCTCTTGATGACCCTGGGTCATCACTGTGGATATGCAATACAGTGCCAGGCAAGAAGTATGGTGATGCCCACGTTTGGATGCTCCCCCGCTCCTTGGCTTTAAGTGGGTACCAGATTTCTTTCTATAGTTGCCCTGGCACCTCCTCTGATGCCACTGTCAGTTACTATTACTTCCTGCTATGTTTATATTACATCCGCTTTCTTCTTCTCCCAAAGTTTCTTTGTAAATTGTAATATGTAACTGACTAAAGATTTACGTGAGTAAGTGTGTCAGAATTCCGTGCATGCTGATCTTGGGCTGTACTGAGCTCTTGGGGATGGTGCCCACTCCTTCCCACCCCAAAGCTTCAGGAATGATGTAAAAAAACCTGCAGCTGGCTGAATACTCCTTGCTTCAGCGCATTGCTCCGGGCTGACTCGACCGGCTTCCTGTGCTGAACCTGTCATGCATGGAATTCTAGGGAACTAGAACTTGCATTCTCGTTTGTCTTCCCCTTTTGTGGAAACTCCACAGGACACTGCCGCTCTTTTTTTATTTTCATTTCCATGCCCCACAGCCCAACAGCCCAGGCTGTCCCAGGCTCCGAGGGTGCTGCTGACCAGCCCTTCTAGCTTGCCCTTCTCTTCAGAGAGGAAGACCAGAGACGGCATGCGAAATGATGAGGGGAAAGCTCTGAGTGTGCAAACCCCTGAGTTTTTTAATTAAAAAAGTTTTTTTTCTACAGTTTACATTCAGTATTACTTTGTAGTAGTTTCAGGTGTACAGCATAGTAGTTAGACAATCACGTCTTTTCAAAAGTGTTCTCCCTAATACTTCCAGTACCTGCCTGGCACCGTACATAGTTATTTCAATATTATTGACTATATTCCCCGTGCGGCATTTTGCATCTCTGTGACTATTTTGTAACTACCAGTTTGTACTTCTCAATCCCTTCATCTTTGCTCTGGTCTCCCAACCCCCTCCCCTCTGGTAACCATCAGTCAACTGTTCTCTGTGTGTATGAGTCTGTTTCCATTTTATTTGTTTGTTTACTTTGTTCTTTAGGGTTCCACATATAAGTGAAATCATATGCGATTTGTCTTTCTCTGACTTATTTCGCTGAGCATAATACCCCCTAGAGCACAGGTGGCAAACACAAGGGCCGAATCCAGCCCTCCACCTTGTTTTATTCAGCCCGGCACTTAGTTTTCTACCTGGCGGCAGCGCCGAGCTCTTGCTTAACTGTTAAGGAGTAGTTACATTTCTACGGTCCTAAATTACATTCGGCCCTTCAAAGGCAACCATGAGGCTGATGTGGCCCCCCATTAAAACGAGTTTGACACCCCTGTCCTAGGTCCATCCATGCTGTCGTGAATGGTAAGATTTTGTTCTTTTGGATGGCCCGGTGATACTCCATTGTGTAAAGGTACCACCACTTTTGTATCCACTTCTCTATTGGTGGGCACTTGCATTACTTCCATATCCTGGCTATTGTAAATAGTGCTGCAATGAACATAGGGGTACATAGATTCTTTCAAATTAGTGTCTCGAGTTTCTTTGAATATATACCCAGAAGTGGAATCTCTAGGTCATAAGGCAGTTCCACTTTAAATTATTTATTTGTCTTATACATTCATTGATTTTAATTTTTAAAGATATTTTATTGTTATTACAGTTTTCCCATTTCCCCCTTTATTCTCTTCTGCCCTGTACCCCCCATCCCACCCGCATCCCTCCTGCCTTAGTTCATGTCCATGGGTTGTACATATAAGTTCTTTTACTTCTCCATTTCCTACACTATTCTTAACCTCTCCCTGTCTATTTTGCACCTACCATTTATGCTTCTGATTCCCTGTACATTTTCCCCCATTCTCCCCACTCCACCTCCCTGCTGATAATCCTTCATGTGATCTCCATTTCTGTGATTCTATTCGTGTTCTAGTTGTTTGCTTAGTTTGTTTTTGTTTGGGGGTTCAGGTGTCGATAGTTGTTTGTTGTCATTTTACTGTTCATATTTTTGATCATCTTCTTTTTCTTAGATAAGTCCCCTTAACATTTCATATAATAAAGGTTTGGTGATAATGAACTCCTTTAACTTGACTTTATCCGGGAAGCACTTGATCTGTCCTTCCATTCTAAATGAAAGCTTTGCTGAAGAAAGCAAACTTGGATGTAGGTCCTTGCCTTTCATGACTTGGAATACTTCTTTCCAGCCCCTTCTTGCCTGCAAGGTTTCTTTTGAGAGATCAGCTGATAGTTTTATGGGAACTCCTTTGTAGGTAACTGTCTCTTTTTCTCTCTCTGCTTTTAAGATTCTCTCCTCTCCCTGGCTGGTGTGGCTTAGTGGATTGAGTGCCAGCCTGTGAACCAAAGGGTCACTGGTTTGATTTCCAGTCAGGGCACATGCCTGGGTTGCAGGCCAGGGCCCTGGTGGGGGGTGGTGTGAGAGGCAACCACACAT
This sequence comes from Sturnira hondurensis, assembly GCF_014824575.4. Classification (NCBI taxonomy): domain Eukaryota; kingdom Metazoa; phylum Chordata; class Mammalia; order Chiroptera; family Phyllostomidae; genus Sturnira; species Sturnira hondurensis. The sequence continues at coordinate 610,896 of NW_028080118.1, read as the reverse complement.
TGATCTTTCTCTCCCTCTCTCCCTCCCTTCTTCTCTAAAAATAAGTAAAATTTTTTTTAAAGATTCTCTCCTTTTCTTTAATCTTGGTTAATGTAATTATGATGTGCCTTGGTGTGTGTTTCTCTGGGTCCAACTTCTTTGGGACCCTCTGAGCTTCCTGGATTTCCTAGAAGTGTATTTCCTTTGCCAGATTAGGGAAGTTCTTCTTCATTATTTTTTCATGTGAGTTTTCAATTTTTTGCTCTTCCTCTTCTCCTTCTGGCATTCCTATAATTCGGATGTTAGAATATTTAAAGTTGTCCCAAAAGTTCCTAAGCCTCTTCTCATTTTTTAAAAATTCTCGTTTATTGAGTCTGTTCTGGTTGAATGTTTATTTCTTCTTTCTGGTCCAAACTGTTGATTTGAGTGCCAGTTTCCTTCCCATCACTGTTGGTTCCCTGTGCACTTTCCTTTATTTCATAGCCTTCACTTTCTTCTCTATTTTGTGAGTGTACTTAACCAATTCTGTGAGCACCCTGATTACCTGTGTTTTGAACTTCCAGCCAAGATGGAGTCATAGGTAGGTACACTGTGCCTCTTCACACAACCAAAACAAGGACAGCAACAAATTTAAAAAGAAAAAACAACCAGAGCTGCCAGAAAATTGAACTTCATGGAAGTATGAAGGAGCAAACATTCATCCAGACTGGTAGGAGGGGCGGAGACGGGCAGCCAGGGGAGACGACTGGAGGCAAGGTGGTGGCTGGAGGACCAGGGTGGACGGTGCCACATTTGTGTGCAGATAAACCAAGAGGAACAACTAGGGAGTGAGACTGACCATGCATATAAAGCCTCAAAAGTGTGTGATCGAAAATACATGTGGGGGTTGTGGCAGCAGGAGAAACTCCCAGCTTCACAGGAGAAGTGAAGAGAGACCCCCAGGGTCCTAGAACATACAGAAACCCACTCACCCAGAAATCTGCACCAGAAGGGCCCAATTTGCTTGTGGGTAGGTAGCAGGGGAAGTGACTGAAAGCCATCAGAGAGCTGAGCAAGTAACACTGTTCCCTCTCAGACCCCTACCCCACACACAGCACCACAGCAAAGGGAGGTGGGTTGCCCCACTCTGGCGAACACCTAAGGCTCCGCCCCTAACTACATAATGGGTATGCCTGGACAAAAAAAAATGTACCCCGACTGGGAATAAAACCTGGGCAACCTGACTGGGAGTCAAACAGGCAGCCTTTTGATTCACAGGCTGGAGCTCAATTCACTGAGCCACACCAGCCAGGGAAAAATTGTAAAACATCTTAACACATTCATTAAACCATAGAATGGGAAGTAATCAAAAGCAAAGAAACTTTGGGCAAGCACTCGACCCAACCCTTTAATTCTACATAGAAGAAAACTTAGGTTCAAAGAAGGGCAAATAGTATATCCAGGGTCATATAACCAGTTAACCGCAGAGGCAGAACCACATGCCATGTCTCTGGAAATAGGAATCCAAAAGATTTTTCTTTTACAAATTCTTTCAGTGTTTTGAGTTTCTATAACTGGCAATTGTTAGACAACTTCTTCATGTTTACTTTCCATTTGCTAGACCTAATTTTCCCTCCTGGAGCAACACAAAACAAGATGATACCCTCTTTGAAAAGACATTGTTTCACATATTTCAGGGTTGCTCTCATGTTCATCCACCCCTTTTCCAGGATACCCACCTCCAATGTTGTTTCCTCCAACTCATCCTTTGTATGACAAGCTTTCCATAACCGTCACCATCCTGGTCAGTTGTCTCTGACTAGGCTCCCATTCATCAATGTGCCTCCCCAAAGGCGGCAGTAAGAACAGAGTGCAATGTTGCAGCTCCATGGTAGAGCAATTACTTTCCTTGATCTGTGAACTCTGTTTCTGTTGCTGTGGCCAAGGACCACGTTTACTTTATCAGCCACGTTATGACGTTGGCCCAGATAACTTTACACATACTGTTGCCCAGCCACGCATCCGCATTATTTTCCTAGGTTTGGCACAACAAATTACAATCCTACAGACTTCATGGCTGAAAAAAACCCCCAGAAATGTATCCTTTCATAGTTCTGGAGGCAGGAAGTCCGAATTCGAGGTATTTAATTATATCTGTAAAGACCCTTTTACCAAATGAGGTCACGTCTACATCCGCAAAGCTGCTGTGAAGGTCTGACACTAACACTACCTCCCACTGTGGACACTACCATGTGACTGAGGCTGGCTCTCCCTAGATGGTGTCCCAGGCAGAAGCCCTCTCTCCTCCTTGTCTGCAGCCCCTAAACAATATCCTTTGTGCTTCCTTGGTCTCGCATAGATATTATAGAATACCATTTTTCCCTACTTGGAGGGGAGCCTGGAGGTCTGATCCCTGTGGGGCCTGAGCCAAGGAGCAGTCTGAGTGATGGAGACATTTGCTCCCTGACCTGGGCCAGGGGCCCAACCTATTTGCTCCCATCACTCTCTGTACTTCCCTTTTCATGTCACTTGTTCGCTATTTTCCTTGCCTGCTGGTCTGCAGGCCCCATTGAAGGCAGTGACTAAATAAGTCCTGTTCATCACTGTGTCCTTATTGTCCGATGCAGTGCCAGCCACAGAGCAGGACCCCTAGAAAATGTTTGTTGAGCCCTGGCTGGCGTAGCTCAGTGGATTGAGTGCGGGCCTGCAAACCAGATGATTGCGGTTCAATTCCCAGTCAGGGCACATGCCTGGGTTGCAGGCTGGTTCCTTGCAGGCTAACTACCAGCAGGGGATGCACAAAAGGCAACCATACATTGATGTTTCTCTCCCTCTCTCCTTCCCCTCTACAGATAAATAAATAAATAAAATCTTAAAAAAAAGGAAATGTTTGTTGAATGAGCAAATGCTGAATAACTGATGACCCAAAATCACCTGAGAGAAAGCTGTGAGATTCACCTCCATCATTCTATATCTGCACCGTGCTCATCCCAAGGCAGTACAGCATAGGGGTGACTAGTACTGCTAGTTACTAGTGGGGTGACCTTGAGCAAGCCACTGTGTGTTGTAGGTTCCTCATCTGTAGACTGGAGATGATAACAGAGTCTACACTCTATGGTTGTTATGTAGGTGAACTATAAGTAAAGCACTTTGGAAAGTACCTGGCACAAAATAGGCCCTATTTTAGTTTGACCAAATAAGAGTATACACTTTATTGGTGTACATATTTCTCCCCCACTACACTTGTTACCTCCCTGAGGGCAAGACCCCTGTCTGGCTTTGCTCGCCACGTATCCCCCCAGTGTCTAGAAAATTGTATGAGGTCACTATTTGTTGAATGAATGAACAAATGAACTCAATGAACCTTCTGTATTCAAACTATTTCTTTTCCTAATAACTAGCCTAATCACTGTCCCCGTGCCTTCACATATCACTTAAGTGATTTCCTTCCTATAAAGTTCCTCAGTCGCTTTCTTTGGATCTGCACCTGCCACAAAGTCATCTTACAGATGCAGACATGCTACCACATGGGTAAGTCATGAAAATGCCATAATTTTATGTCTGAGCTGTAGTCCTCAATACACTGTTTTTTTAAAAATATTTTATTTATTTATTTTCAAAGAAAGGGAGGGAGAAAGAGAGGGAGAGAAGCATCAATGTGTGGTTGCCTCTCCTGCACTGCCAACTGGGGCCTGGCCCACAACCCAGGCATGTGCCCTGACCGGGAATCGAACCGGCAACCCTTTGGTTCACAGGCTGGCACTCAATCCTCTGAGCCACACCAGCCAGGGTGCTACACTGGTTTTTAATCTACTATCCCAACTTGCTGAGATATATTTTTAAAGATTTTATTTATTTATCTTTAGAGACGAAGGGAAGAAGAAAGGAGAGAAACATCAATGTATGGTTGCCTCTCGTGAGTTCCCTGTTGGGAACTGGCCCGCAACCCAGGCATGTGCCCTGACTGGGAATCGAACCGCGATTGTGTGGTTCGCAGGCCTGTGCTCAATCCACTGAGCTACACCAGCCAGGTGCTGAGATATTTTTAATGTTGATTCTATAATCTCTGGGATAATGCTACCTCCAAACTCTGTGATATGTACAAATTTGATAGGCTTGCCTTTTAAGATTTAAGTCATTGATCCAAAATAAATGACTTTGTTTGAGTGCAAGTCATTATATAAGCTCTATATATTGAAAATTGTATACAGAGAAAACTTAAATATATAATCAATCATTGCAATGCCAGGTCAACAATCAAGAATAAGAAAATCCTAGAAGTAATAACTGCTTTACAATTTTATATGAGGTGATAGAATGTAGTGTATAAGGTGGCAGACATTAGTGGTTTATACTACTGAAAAATAGTGAACTCAAGACTGTAATTGCCTTGTAAAATCAAACTATTAGAGTCAAATGTCATGTTTTAGCACAGATCAGCAGGATGTATATTTGTGTGAGAAATTCCACTTGGACTTCTTTGATAATTAAACTCATATGAGCCATCACAAGACAGATGGCTGTGCTATTTCAAACAAACTATAACCTTTAAGGATGAACATGTACTATTGAAATCTAAATATAAACTTGCTTTGAATTTTAATTGAATAGCGTCCTATTGTTTAACAGATGAAACTGATGTGAAAGCTTCAGGATATTTTTTGATAAATTAAAAATACATTTTAATTTACAAAAATATTTGGCAGGTGAAGATTATTTCTGCAATTTGTCAATATTTCTGAAAGCTTTTGAATGGCCCCTTCCTGATATTTAAGTTATCTGTCCTATTTAATAATTTTGGAACTAGAAAGGGATGACAGATTTTTATCTTGTTTTCTTTCTATGCCTTAAAATTGGTCTGTATGTAAAATTTGAATAGCAGTTTTAACTTTCTTGTCAATCACTGAAGGGCCATCAAACGGTAAATAATGTTGTGTCCACTAGTGGCCTATTTAATACTTCTCCTATAAAGACTTTCCTTTTGATTATAAGAAATCTTCTGACCATTTGATTGAAAGCATTGTCTAATTCTAGCGTTGTCTAAGCGTTGTCTAAGATTTCCATGTTTCTAAAATATTTTTGTGGTATTTATTTATTTATTTATTTTATTTAATTCTTGTTCAAGTACAGTTTTCTGTCTTATATTCCCAGCCCTGTCCACTCCCCCAGTGCTCCCCACCTCCCTCCCATTTCCGCCCCCCACCTTAGTTATTGTCCATGTGTCCTTTATACTTTTTCATGTGAGTCCTTCCCCTTTTCCCCTGTGATTCTCTCCCCTCTGGTCCCTGTCAACCTGTTCCGTATTTGACTGTCTTTGGTCATATTTTGCTTGCTTGTTTGTTTTGTTGTTTAGATTCCTGTTAACGGTGATATCATATGGTATTTGTCTTTCACTGCCTGGCTTATTTCGCTCAGCATAATGCTTTCCAGTTCCATCCATGATGTTGCAAAGGGTAGTAGTTCCTTCTTCTTTTCTGCAGCATAGAATTCCATTGTGTAAATGTACCATAGCTTTTTGATCCAGTCATTTACCAATGGGCATCTAGGTTGCTTCCAACTCTTGGCTATCGTGAATTGTGCTGCTATGAACATCGGGGTGCATAGGTTCTTTTGGATTGGTGTTTCAGGGTTATACTCCTAAGAGTGGAATTGCTGGGTCAAAAGGCACGTTCATTTTTAGTTTTCTTAGAAAATTCCATACTATTTTCCACAGTGGTTGTACCAGTCTGCAATCCCACCAACAGTGAACTGGAGTCCCCCTTTCCCCACAACCTCTCCAGCACTTGCTGTTTGTTTCTTTGTTTATGATAGCCATTCTGACTGGTGTTAAGTGGTATCTCATTGTGGTTTTAATTTGCATCTCTCTGATAGCTAGCGATATCGAGCATCTTTTCATGTGTCTCTGGATCCTCTGTATGTCCTCCTTGGAGAAATGTCTGTTCAAGTCCTCTGCCCATTTTTTAATCGGGTTAGTTGTCTTCTTAGAGTGAAGTTGTGTGAGTTCTTTGTATATTTTGGAGATTAAACCTTTGTCTGAGGTATCATTGGCAAATATGTTTTCCCATACAGTTGGTTCTCTTTTTATTTTAATGCTGTTTTCTTTAGCCATGCCAAAGCTTTTCATTTTGATAAGATCCCATTTGTTTATTCTTTCCTTTATATCCCTTGCTCTAGGGGACTTATCAGTAAAAATATTGCTGCATGGAATATCTGAGATTTTCCTGCCAATGGTCTCCTCTAGGGCTTTAATGGTTTCATGGCTTATATTTAAGTCTTTTATCCACCTTGAATTTATTTTGGTGTATGGTGTAAGTTGGTGTTTGAGTTTCATTTTTTTGCATGTAGCTGTCCAGTTCTCCCAACACCATTTGTTGAAGGGGCTATCTTTACTCTGTTTTATGTTACTGCCCCCTTTGTAGAATATTAATTGACTGTAGAGATTTGGGTTTATTTCTGGGCTCTCTGTTCTATTCCATTGGTCTATATGCCTGTTTTTATGCCAGTACCAGGCTGTTTTGATGACAGTGGCCTTGTAATACAGTTTGATATCAGGTATTGTGATCCCTCCTACTTTGTTCTTCTTTCTCAACATTGTGGCTGCTATCCGGGGTCTTTTATGGTTCCATATAATTTTTTGAAGTGTCTGTTCTATGTCTGTGAAATATGCCATTGGTACCTTAATAGGTATTGCATTGAATCTGTAAATTGCTTTGGGTAGTATGGACATTTTGATGATGTTAATTCTTCCAGTCCATGAACGCGGTATATATTTCTGTTTGTTTGTGTCTTCCTTGATTTCTTTCTTCAGTGTTGTGTAGTTTTCTGCATACAGGTCTTTTACCTCCTTGGTTAGGTTTATTCCCAGATATTTTATTTTTGTTTTTGCTATATCAAATGGGATTTTTTTCTTGATTTCTGCTTCTGCTGTTTCATTGTTGGTATTTTTTGTGGTATTTAAAATGCAATTTTGAGTAGGACCCTAGATTTTAACAATAGAAGCATGAAGAAACACAATGTGCAAATGTCATCTGTTAGCCTCATTTCATCACTAGTTTGATATTCGAAGTTTTGACACATTTTTCTTCACACTCATTAAAAAGATATTGCCAGTGAGAAATGAGTATGCTTTAATGCTTAGTAAAAAAAAATCAAATGTCTCAAAATGACTGGAGAAAAAATGCTGTAACATTAACTATAGTGGCCATTGAATAATGTCATTAAGGCTGGGCTTTTTTAAAAGATTTTATTTATTTATCTTTAGAGGGGAAGGGAAGGAGAGAGGGGGAGAAATATCAATGTATGGTTGCCTCTCATGCGTGCCCTGCTGGGAACTGGCCTGCAACACAGGCATGTGCCCTGACTGGGAATTGAACCAAGGTTGTTTGGTTTGCAGGCCCGCACTCAATCCACTGAGCTACACCAGCCAGGACAAAGCTGGGCTTTGCTTTTCTGTTTATTTATGCTGTTTCATAGTTTTAAAATCTTCCACAATGAGCATGTATTGCTTTTATAATAAAAAAAAACAGAAAAATGAATAAATCAACAGTTTTTCTCAAATATAAAAATGTAATAAATTTGAACTGTATAATATTCCCACTTCTTTTTCAAAGACTTTATTTGTTTATTTTTAGATAGAGGGGAAGGAAGGGAGGAAGAGGAAGAGAAACATCAATGTGTGGTTGCCTCTCACATGTCCTGTACTGGGGACCAGGTCTGCACCCCAGGCATGTACCCTGACTGGGAATCGAATCAGTGACCCTTTGGTTTGCAGGCTGCTGCTCAATCCACTGAACTACACCAACTAGGGCTAGTATTCTCATTTCTAAGAGCTTAATCTGAAGTCCTGTTCTAACTTTGTCAGTGTGAACCTGTAACATGGCTCTAGGAACACATAGTTGTCTTTAACTTTATTTGAAACAATGTTGTTAGATTGCATTGTGACAGCTGTCATATCAGCGTGTATTTAAGATATCAAAATTGGTGAATTTTTGTGTAGCCATGTCAATATTGAAGATGGAAGTAATATACAACATTTTCAGTGTAGTATGCTTTATTATTTCAAGAAACATAAAAACACAACTGAAACACAGGAAAAGATTTGTGCAGTATATGGAGAAGGTGGTGTGACTGATTGTGTCAGAAGTGGTTTGCAAGGTTTCATGCTGGAGATTTCTCACTAGATGATGTTCCATGGTAGACCAGTTGAAATTGACAGTGAGCAAATCGAGACATTAATTGAGAAAAATCAATGTTGTACCACATGGGAGATAGCCAACACACTCAAAATACCTAAATCAATAAAGTTATTGGTGAAAATGAAAAATGTGTCTTTTATTTCACAGAAAAAAACCATACGGACTTTTTGGCCAACCCAATAAAATCAAAGTTGGGGGATTCCTGGTGCAAAGGATGTACACATTTAAAATTCGGATACATATTGACAAACTGTCCCTCAGAAAACTTCTATCATCTGTACACCCCCCCCAATAAATCATGGGTTTGCAAAGTGGGACACATGGGCGGAATCCAGTCAGCATAGTTAACATCTTTACTTTTAAAGAGTTGTTGTTTAGGAAAAGAAAAGACACTGAAGAATGTGTGTCAGAGCATACTGTGGCTCACAAAATGGAAATTTCTACCACCTAGATCTCCACAAAGTCTGCCAACCACTGGTTTAGAGGAAAATAGTGTCTTACTTTTTAGTAGTATTTGCTGTGCTTTGCATATTTGCTAGTTTAAATATTTTAAACAGGTAGGTGTTTGTATTTTTTCCCTTGTCAAGTAATTTCCTTTGCCAGTTGTTCTTCTAGTTTGCTCATTTTTTCCCTTCCCTACCTGTAAAAGCTCTTTGTTTATCAGGAAAAATACATTTTGTCATATATTTGCAAGTATTTTTCTCTGTGTCATGTATGGCATCTTTTTACAAAGGAAGCTCTGAGTATGTAATAATGTACGTATTCAGAGAATGACAGCAAGTTGTGTTTTAGATATGGTAGTGCGAGAAGTTCTCTGACAAGTTGACATTTGAGTAGAGAACTGAAATAAGCAAGAGAGGGACCCCTTTGTATATACAGATGAAGGCGGACCCTGGCAGTGTAAACAACAAATGCATAGATCCCGAGATGGGAGCTTATGTGGCATGTGGCTAAAGTGGAGGGAGAGTGGTAGGAGTTGAAATGAAAGAGGCAGTGGGGGATGAACTCATGTAGAACGTTGTAGGCCAAGGTTAAGGTGATGAATTTTATTCTGATTTCAATGCAAGTTTGTAATAGTATGACATGATCTGACTTAAGTTTTAAAAAGGAGCACTTAGTCTAATTCTGTTGTCCATTTTTATTGTTTAAAATATTTTATTTATTTATTTTTAGAGGGAGGGGAAGGGAGGGAAAAAGAAGGGGAGAGAAACATCAATGTGTGGTTGCCTCTTAAGCGCCCCCTCCTGGGGACCTGGTCTGCAACCCAGGCATGTGCCCTGACTGGGAATCAAACTGGGAACCCAACTGGGAACCCTTTGGTTCACAGGCCCATGCTCCATCCACTGAGCTATGACAGCCAGGGCCTGTTGTCTACTTTTATATATTTTCTTGTTATAAGATATATATATATATATATCTTATAACAAGAAAATACATATATATATGTATATACATATATATATATATATGTTTTCAAATATGTAGATAAGATAGAAAGGTACAAAACTCTCAGCCTTTCCGCCATCCTCTTGAAGAAACCTCTGTGCCAAGTGGAAGAAGAAGCAAATGCTTTTGAGAGACCCAGGTTGCTCACACAAAAACAGTCCCTTTTGGTCCTTTGCCCTGGACTTGTGACATTCTAGACTAGTTCCAGTCTCAGCTGTGGCTGAATGTAGTGTGTACAATAAATCATCTCTTCTGCTGTCTCAGCTGAGGAAAAAAAATAAAAAAGAACTAAGTAAGGGTGAGAGTATTTTAATAAGGCTTTAGGGATACATACATGTGTGTACACACACACACACGCGCACACGTATCTTAAGGTTGGGAGGTACCTTAAAGATCTTCTGGTGCAGACCTTTGTATATATTTTTTATAGATTTTATTTATTAATTTATTTTTAGAGAGAGGGCAGGGAGAGAAACATCAATTGGTGTGTCTCCTACCTGCCCCAACTGGGCATCAGCCTGCACTGCAGCCCAGGCATGTGCCCTGACCGGGAATTGAACAGATGACGGTTTACTTTGTGGGATAATGCCCAAGCATCTGACCCACATCGGTCAGGGACCCCTGTACATTCTGAGCAAAAATCTTTTACTTTGAATCTTTCAGGCTTGTTCTATTTAATTTTAGTGGAAGCTCCATTCGCCGGGTGTTGCCCTTGCAAATAAAACAATTGTAGGTCCCCGTTGTCTGTTGTGATACAGTGTATGCTTTACAAAAATGTTTCCTGAGTTCTACTTCAAGTCAAGGCCTCTTTAAGTTTGTAGTTGCTGATAGCAGGTTGGTTTGGCACATGTTCCCAAATCTTTTTTTTTTCATTTTTATTCATTACTGATTTTAGATACAGAGAGGATGTGGGAGGATAGAGAGAGAGGCATGGGTTTGGTGTTCCACTTGTTTATGCATTCATTGGTTGCTTCTCTTATGTGCCCTGACCGGGGATCAGAACCCACCCAACAAGCTTGCATTTCAAGACGATGCTCTAACCAACTGAGCTACCTAGCCTGGGTCCAAATCCTCATGTTTAATTTGAAGTTTAAGAGCAAGAAAGAGTCTGCTCACAGAGTAAGTGGCGAGACAGGCTATGATGAATTGTGGTTCCTTTTGGCTGAGGAAACAGACTGAGCAGTGACTCTCTTAAGGACAAATAGTTATAGTAAGGATTTTGCTGCCTTAGACTAATATAGGATATGGATTTAGGCATGAGTAGGTCAGTCCTGGAATATTTTCATATAAAATAGCA